>NW_015150840.1:219665-259643 GCF_000732505.1 Cyprinodon variegatus
TATATATATATATATATATATATATATATATATATCTTAAAAAGATATGAGATGGAAGAAGGGCGGCAAACTTTAATGGGTGTTCTAAGTCCCAGTACATGGCTGCATAGCTATATGTTTTTGCAATGGTTGTGGTCGTGTGGGCTATGGGTAATACCGTAATTGCATGATGTGTAAACACCTGGAAATGAATATATGTTTGTGCATATACACACAAATTATTGTGTTTTCTTACTTTAATAGACTTTTGAAGTGTGGACTCATAACTAAAGTAGGAATCAGGGAGATTGTTGATGTTAAAGACCACAGGAAGAAGAAGGGTTATAACTGAAAAAGATTCATTTTATTATTCCCCTTTTTTTAGACATAAGCACTCGGTTCTACATCATATGTAATAATATATATTATTAACTGTACATAATGTTTGTGTGTGTTAGATTTGTAGCTTTACTGTGTGGTCCAAAATAATTCATTCATTTGTGCATTAATTCAATGACAAAAAAGAATGAATAAAAAATATGGTAAAATAAAGAGAAAAAAAAGAAAAGGCCCTAACATTATTGGTAATAATAATGATAATATTAGTAAAATAAAAGAAGAAATTATGTCAATACAGGGTTTATTGATAATAACAATGGCAGTAAGATGATGATATGCAGTGTAATGATATCAAGAAACTAAATATCCCTTCCTTTTTATTAGTGTTGCACCGATACAAGTACCAGGCAGGGCCCCGATACAGCACTAAATTGGTAGTATCGATAGTATGGATATTGTGAGAGGAAGAAAAGTCAGAATTCTGAGATTACAGTCAGAATTCTGATTGTTTTCTTATATAATACAGAAATAAAATTACAAAATCAGTTAACTCTTTTAATTTTTTTCAGTGGCCCTAATCCTCTTCCGTATTTTCCATGATCCCTTCAATCTGTAGTAAAAAATCTTGCTTTGTCCTATTTCATTGGTTCTACACCCCCAGCCCGGTAGGTGGCGGTAAATGCCACTATAGTTGGTTTGCAAACCTCTGAGTTAATACTAAAGAAAAAAAAACACTCTGCACTCGATTGCTCTCCCCTTCCCTGGAGCGGATGCCAGAGCCAGGGTTGCCGCTGATGCAACCTGCTGACAGGTCCGCTCTCAGCCGGCTGCTTCTCTTCTCCACCATTCATTTCAAGACCACAGACTTATAGGTAAGCTGCCAACCTGTTGTTTTAAAGAAAACCGATTGGAATATTTGATAAGTGAAGCTAACGTTAGCCGAACAAATATCAAGTTTCTGTCACCGTTTCGGTATTGTTAGCTGCACATGGTTTTGCTGCTAACTAGCTGAAGTCTTGTCTTTTCCACATTCATTCATAATTTTACCGACTTGTGTTATTTTTCAAAGTGGAGGCAGTTAAACAAACAGAGTCTAATAAAGTATAAAACAAAATAGATCATTTAGTGTTGATTCATAGCTAAATGTTGAAGGTGTGCGTCATCATTCTCTGTTTGATCCTGCTGTTACTACAGTAAGATCAGGATCAGGATGTTTTAATGTAGTAAACAAAGAGAGCTGTTGTTTTAAATGATTTATTATCAGACCAGATGAAGGAATCTAACTTCTAAACCATCTTTCTGATCAGAGATCCCAGAACCATGGCTGATCAGCTGAGTCCAGAGGAGAAGTTCACCCTCATCACCAGGAACCTGCAGGTGAGCCCTCCCCCTCATCATGTGTCTGCATCCATCGGTCAGTGTCTTCATTCTGGGGCTGGTGGATGTTGCAGGAGGTCCTCGGTGAGGAGAAGCTGAAGCAGGTTCTTCAGGAGAGGGAGCTGAAGGTGTACTGGGGTACAGCGACCACCGGCAAACCGCATGTGGCTTACTTTGTCCCCATGTCCAAGATAGCAGATTTCCTGAGGGCCGGATGTGAGGTGAGAGCAAAGTATTGGACAAATACAGTTCACTTTTTATGTGATGGACCATTAAAGGGAACATATTTCTGCAGGAGGAGCTCCATGTCTTTCAGGGTGTGTCTCTTTTAGTCTTATACTTCTAGATGGATTTGTTTTTTCCCACATTCTGCTTTACAAAAAGGCTCAACCTTATTTAACCTTGGTGTGAAGTGTCTATCAGCATAGTTTATAAAAACATTCCCACAGCATGCTGCTGCCACTCCCATGTTTCCCATTGAGTGTTGGTATGTACAGGAGCATTGTTTGAAGCATGGAATAATTTTGACATTTAAATTGTTTTCTTTTTTTATTTTGACTGCTGATTTTCAATTTTATAAAAATTTTTTTGTTTTAAGTATTTTTTAGCTAGTTTAGTTTTTATAATATATAGCCTAGTAAACTAGCCCCACCGGCCGAAATAATTTTTGCCTGTGAATTTGATTTAGCCTAGCTCAATGCCCCAGGCCCTAGAACTGATGGTCCAATCACAACACAGAGATGTGTTTTGAATTTCTGGATGCAAAGCGGGTGTGGTTTTGAGGGCGACTAAGCTGCACGACGCTGGAGAGAGCATAACAAGGAAGATGGCAACCACTATTGAACATTTATCGTATGACTCGGCTTTGGAATCTGTTTTGAAGGATTAGACTTGAGGTTTTCGTTGAAACGTGAGCAGGAAGAGGCTCTACGCTTATTAATTTTTAAGAAGGACGTATTCACCGTTTTACCGACAGGCTGTTTGTTTACACTCCCCCACCAGCTTTCTGTGGTGCTTACTACATCACAGTCAGTTGCGCTCATTGGTCAGAGCATTGGCCAATCAGCACAGACAGGGTTTGAAAAACATCGGGTTGTTCTCATCAACAATATTCGGATGTCTCATTCATCAGGGCCAGACTAAATTACACATTTAATCTTACTTTTACTCTGGTTTATTAGGCTATTTAATGTATATAAAAAGAAATAAAATCTCTAATGAAGATAGAGCGCTGCAGTAATTCAAATTACCTGACTGCTTTACCTGCCTGTAGTACAGCAAAAGAAAGCAAAAACGGCAACCAGAAACTGGATCTCATATTAATGCATTATGATAAAGACACAAACTAAAACCAAAATCATTCTATCAGTTAGTTTAACTACGTTTTTTCAATTTTGTTACAGTTTTTATTAGGGGTTGGACGATATATTAAATACTCAATGTATCTTGAGTTTCCCCAAGCATGATAGTTAAAGCATCTCTATCGCAACCAACCTAAACTCGCATGACGACATTAAACTGACTGCTTCTATTTCACTGAGAGTATAATTTTTCCCACAAACTTTGAATGAAATATAAACCCCTCCTCCAAACAGGATTATTTTCTGCCTAACAAGCACACTACGGCAACCAGCAAACACAATATGGTGACAGCAGGTCACAGCAGATTTTCCTGCTACTGTTTGGAGAAACTTCTAAGGTGGTTTTACTAAATAAAACCTCAAAATCATGTTTCAATAGATCCTAATATTTTATTAGATAAAAACTACATGTGGTTACCAGCTAATCAGGGCCCACATTAGTTTATTATCAGTTTCAGTTTCAAGTCTTTTTAACCACAAAATAATACGATAATTACTCAGATCATGTATGCTTCTGTATTAATTTATTAAAAAAGAAATGAGAAATAAAGAAAAAGATAGTGCTGACATTGATTACGGTTGTTAAACATAAAAATAAGTCATTCATCGATGGTATTTCATGTTTTTTTCAAAGATTATATTTTCTATAAGATTATATTAAAATCATAGCAGGTCCACATGAAAAACAAACTGAATAAATATGAATAAATATGAAAAAAGGAGCAGTGGAAACGAAGCTACTTTTTAATAGATGGGAAGACGGATGCTGTCGGATCAAAACGCCATGGATCTAATTTGATCGGATGTCGTGCTGACCGCACAATAACACAGACGCACATATGTACACAATAAAAGATCCACAGCACTCTGGTTACAATAGTTCCGTCCAAGACGAGTTATAAGTCTCTTTACAATTTGTTGAGTCTAAAGTCATCAATTCATGATTTAAGTCTGAGTCTAGTCCAAGTTATGCGACTTGAGTCCACACCTCTGGTAACGTTAGCATGTTTGCACATTAAAAAAAACATACGGCTCAGTTTTAACCTTAAATGTTAGATATATAAAAATGTACTTGCCGTGAAAGTGTGCGGGAATCCATGCAAACTTTTAACCTACAGGGAGAAGTTTTAAGCTTTTAGTTACAATATTAATATCTTGAATAACAAAAGTTATTAAGAGGTCTTGCGTGGCTCCTTAAAATCCATAAAAAGGTTGTGAGTTCGCGTACATATTTTTAAATTTCAGGAAAGTGTTTGGAAAAAAGACGCCTAACCTTAAATCCATTTCACACAGATGACGACCTGGTTTGGTTAGTTTCTGTTTCTTCGTGCTGCATTTTTGTGGTTCCACTATGTTGTCAGAGTTGTTAACGGGTGCGTCACAGCAGATGCATCGGAGCGTGTGATCTGCTCTCTGGTAAATTGGCGGACTGCCCGTCACTTTGAATCAGTCACTTTGGGTGCGTTTGATTTCAAAGGCTGCATCCTCCAAGCACCTGGTCAATCAGGACTGGATCCTTCAAGGTCTGGGAAAATAAGGAGATCAGAAGAGTTTGGGCTGTGAATTCAAAAAGATCCAGCCTTCTCCGGCTTTCACTGCCCGTAAGCCCTGTCGCCTAGCAACCGTTACATTTGACACACAAAGCAGGAAAAGAATGGATGCTGAACTTCTCACTACTGTTCTGTGCTAATAACATTTTCTAGGAGCTTCAGCAGCAGAACCGTCATCATGAATATCAGACTTATAGTCCCCACACTGCACAGATATAAGAATCTGTGTTTAAATGTCAGCCTAAACCATTTGCACAGGGACCGATAAAACTTTTTAAAAGAATCATCTGCCACGTATCTGACTCAATAACCTCTTAAACTATTTTCATTAACTTCTGATGAAACTATTCACACACTTGCATTATAATAAACTGCATTTCCAAATTTCACCACTGTTCGGCGCCATTTACATTTTTCCTCTGAGCGCGGAGCAGGCGGCTTGCAACGAATCATGGGATACCCAAGACTACGTAGGATACAGCGTTCCCGTAGTTCAAAAAGGGAGGCTGCAATCGTCGGTAGCATAACGAGAAGTCTTCCGATCTGAACAGGCCTCTGCGCCGCACTATGATGTAATCGGCCGATTAATCTAATCTTAGAGGACCCTGCCGCTGAATTCGAACTCTGCATGAGTCGGCGTGTAGCCTAATGCACGGAGAATAAACCCATACCCAGAATGCAAAGCTTGCCAAAAAAGGCTAGGCTAGGTGGTTGTTAAAGCCATCTGCAGAGCTGCAAATCCACCAAATTAAATCCCAAACAGACTCATCACAAAAATCTGCTTTTGAAATTGGAAGCATGCAGTTCATGTCTTTGGAGGAATAAAGTATTTTACTGTTGGTTCATTAGCTGTTAGCCTACCTTGGCGTGTGCTAAAGACAGATTAAGGATTGAAGGTGACTGAAGATGATACTGTAGATACTGAGGTTTTGTTTCTTCCTACTGCCAACTTTTATTTTGAAAGCTGTTAGCTAGCCTCTATGAGGTCATAGGTTTTCCATCCGCTCCCTCTAATATCCCTCATTACTGTATGTTGATATGAGCATAAAATGACAGCAAAGTATCTGTAGGGTTTGTGGCGGTAAAAAGGCGTAATATTAGTTTAAGGAGCTTCTGTCCTGTGATTTGATCTCATGTTTGTAACCATAGTAACTGTCTCTTCCTGTTTGCCTTCTCCTCCAATCCTCAGGTAACCATCCTGTTTGCAGACTTGCATGCTTACCTGGACAACATGAAGGCTCCGTGGGAGCTGCTGGAGCTCCGGGTGAAGTACTACGAGCAGGTGATCAAGGCCATGTTGGAGAGCATCGGCGTTCCTCTGGAGAAGCTGCGTTTCATCAAAGGCACCGATTATCAGCTCAGCCGGTCAGTCAACACAACACGCCTGGATAAAGCTGGGTTTTAGCCCCGTATGCTAACTATGCCTGCCTCCTTTAACGTTGGACAGAGAATACACCCTCGATGTGTACCGCCTGTCCTCCATGGTGACGGAGCACGACGCTAAGAAGGCTGGAGCTGAGGTTGTGAAGCAGGTGGAGCATCCTCTGCTCAGCGGGCTGCTCTACCCTGGACTACAGGTAAAGATGCCTCTGAACTTCTAATATTTTAGAGCCTCTTTACTACAATTACGATTAATTGATTACTGAATTATTTGAGGTTTATTTCAATAATGGATTAATCTGATGGTTTCAGCCCTGAATGATATGATGTTTCCCAATATCAGCAAATCTCTCCTGATACGTTTTAAATGGTGGATAAATCGAATACACAATTATTATAACACATCTCAGGCATTTAAATACAAGCAACATTTTTCTTGATTAAAAAAAATATATATATAAAGTTAGAAAACCTGCTGGAGCTAGCTTCTAGCATAGAATCATTAATCATTCAGGTATAGATATCCACTGATGTATGGTTAGACCCCTGCTGTCACTCAGTAGTTTCTTTATAAAGCACATTCTGTTGCATGAATGTTCAAAGTGCTGAAATGAAAACCCACAGGAAAAAGACCATGAAATAAGAAATTAAGTGTTTAATAATTAAATAAGAGGAAGCTGATCTTCAAAATAAAAGTCAGAATGAGAGCAGTCTAATTCCATGCTAAACAAGTTGATTTGTAATCTGGATTTTAAACAGTTGAGGGCTTTAGTGCTTTCATAGTTCTATGAGTTTATTCCAGATTAGCGTAGCTTTTAGCAGTAACTAAATCTGCTTCTCCATGTTTGGTTCTGCCAACAGATTTGAGACGCCTGGGCAGCGTCTGTGGTGCATTCAGTGATTTATAGACTAACATAAGTGCTTTAAAATGTGTTCTCTGAGATGTTTGAACTGGGCTGATGTTTAAGTGAGGGCTCTAGCAGCAGCGTTCTGGATCATCCGCAGCTGACAACTTTGTCTCGGTCTAAATGGAGAGTGGTCTGGCTGCAGAGCTGCGCTGTGAGGTCTCCTGGTCTGTTTGGAACCAGAAGTTTATTCAAAGACTTTGAAAGTAAATGTAAAGTTGATTCGAAGCCTTTCTAAAGTAAAAGCTAGCTTCGATAAGCTTCCTGGGAAGCTAGCTTCCTTTTACAAACAAGTGTTGTTCTGCTGGAAACTTATTTATACGTACAATTTTACTCCCCACCAAACTCCTATCTGGAATAATAGATATGTGCTACATAGAAATAAGTCTCTGTGTTTGGATCACTGGATGGAAAAGGGCACTTGGTCTATAAGACTTTTTCTAAATAACTCTGGAGGCTGGCTGCACTATGAGGATTTTTGCTTACTGTATAATGAATAAACTGCTCCTATGCTCAGATTAACACTGTCATAAACTGTAATCCACGTGCTGCATGCTAATCCAGAAGGCTTCGAATACAGCTTCTGGAATAAATTTCCGGTCCTGACGGTGGTGCGGGCCTGTGTCCTGACGGTGCAGGTCTGCAGCCAGACTCTCTTTGCCTCTGAATCCTGAAGCCTGATTGGTGGGTTTTAGCTGCATCACAGAGGCTGTGTTCTAACTTTTAAAAGCTCTTCCTTTAGTCCAAAAACTATTACTGCATTACTAATCAAGGCTAAAGTATCTAGGACTAGTTTGTTAAAACATTGAACCCATCTGTTTTCTTAGGCTTTGGACGAGGAGTACCTGAAGGTTGATGCCCAGTTTGGAGGCGTCGACCAGAGGAAGATTTTCACCCTGGCAGAGAAGGTAAAAGCCTCATCGATCTGGTTTCAGTAGGTAAACACTCCACTGGGTGGCTTTAAGCTGTAAAACATTAAACCGACACCGTTGGTTCCCCTCTTTCCAGTACCTCCCCTCCCTTGGCTATGCGAAACGAGCACATCTGATGAACCCAATGGTTCCAGGACTGACGGGAGCTAAAATGAGCTCCTCTGAAGAAGTAAGGCGTTAGTGAAAGAGCCTAATGAAACGTTTCTAAACATTCAGGGCCAGCACTGATGCTTTGATTTATTTGTGTGTAGGAGTCAAAGATCGACCTTCTGGACTCCAAAGAAGATGTGAAAAAGAAGCTGAAGAAGGCTTTCTGTGAGCCAGGAAACATCCAGAACAACGGCGTTCTCTCTTTTGTTAAATACGTCCTCTTCCCTCTACGAGGAGGTAAAGCGCTAACCCCCCCCCTCCATTTGTTTCTTAATTATGTTTAGCTTTACTTCTATAACCAGACTTGACTCTTGTACTTATGTTTCAGAGTTCTGCATCAAACGGGACCCTAAATGGGGGGGAGATAAGGTGTATACCGGGTTTGAAGAGGTGGAGAAGGATTTTGCAGAGGAGGTGTGTGAAGCTGCACTAAACGCTGCTTTTTTTTTTCCCTTCAATTTTTAGAAATGCTTTCCTCGTATTTTTAGTTGATCCATCCCGGAGACTTGAAGGCCTCGGTGGAAGTCGCCCTAAATCAGCTCCTGGATCCAATCAGAAAGAAGTTTGAGTCTCCTGAGCTCCGGAAACTCACCAACTCTGCTTATCCAGATCCATCCAAGACAAGTCAGCGTTCGACTGATATAAAACGTTAACTCTCCTCCTGCCTGCTCTAAACGGAGCCTGTTTTTATCTGGTTGTTAACAGAAGCAGGAAAAGGAGCTAAAAGCGCCGCAGGAGGCGAAGACGATGAGCTGCTGCCCTCCAGGCTGGACATCAGGGTGGGGAAGATCGTCAGCGTGGAGAAGGTCAGCAGCTTAGCTGGTCTAGGAATGCTGTGGGGGGGGGGGCTCTTTTATAGCGCTGACGTTGCATGTGGAACCTGCAGCATCCAGACGCCGACTCGCTGTACCTGGAGAAGATCGATGTGGGCGAGCCGGAGCCGCGGACGGTGGTGAGCGGACTGGTGGCTTACGTGTCCCAGGAGGAGCTGCAGGACAGAGAGGTGCTGGTCCTGTGCAACCTGAAGCCACAGAAGATGCGAGGGATCGAGTCTCAAGCCATGCTGCTATGTGCCTCAATGTAAGCTACACTTTTAAAGATAAAACAAACTAATATCTCTGTCTTAAAATCCATAGAATAAATAATTGAGATGATTGCATCTGTTAGGTTTGCTTTTAAGCTACCAGTTGTAGCTTAAATGAAGCGTAGGGGAGGATCTGTGATGCTGTGGGTCTGTTTCCCTGAGACATCATAGATTATTGAAAAGGAAAATGTCTTGTCTTCTTTCCAGAGAAGGTGAGCCCAGGCGGGTGGAGCCTCTCGACCCACCGGAAAGTTCTTCGCCAGGGGAGCGGGTCTTTGTGGAAGGCTACGAGTCCGGGAAGCCGGACGACAGATTGAACCCAAAGAAGAAAGTGTGGGAGAAGCTGCAGGTGTGTTCCCGACCTCGATCTGTTCAGCACTCCGATGCAGGAAGGAATGACGTGGTGTGTTCTGTTCCAGGTGGACCTGAACATCTCGGACGAGTGTGTGGCTCAGTGGAAAGACAAAAGGCTGCTGACTAAACTGGGACAGATCACATGTAAGACGCTGAAAGGGGGAAACATCAGTTAGATCCAGAAACCAGACTCCCATCCATCGCCGGAGCCGCTTCACAGATCACCATGGCGACATTAAGCTTCATCTGGATGTTTCTGGAAGGACGCTTCTGACAAAATAGACCAACTGTTTTCATACTTTAATCCTGACTGAGATCAAGAATCTTTAACAAAACAATACGAGTTAAAGTTTGTTACTTATGCAGCTAAATGCAAACAACAGTACATATTTAAGAATGGAGATAAGGAAGTCTGATCCGTTTGCTCTTCTCTAGGTCTAGCTGATAATATCTCAGGGTTCTGAGAGGAGCTTCTAATGTTTGGGGACTTTTTTCAGGTTTAAAAGTGTGGAGTCAGCTGCCATATATGATTGAAAAGGAATGCTTTGAAAGCTTCATCCCATGTATGTAAAGTCAGTATTCTTCAATCTGTCAGACGGTTTTAATTTGAGTGCTGCCCAGAAGTCTTATCATGTTGGAATAAACAAACACATCTGTAAATTGAAATAAACATTGAATCTGAGGGTGACGACTGCGTCGTAATGTGGATGGAGATAAATGTGTGCGCTCCATTAGAAAACGTTATTTATTCAATTCAAAACAGGAAACCTTTCCAGTATAAAGCCAATAAATAAATAATAAAGCCAGTGATGGTTCTGGATCACATTTAGCAGGGTGGGGACCGAAAAAGAATGAAAGAAAAAACAGCAATGTTTATTATTTAAAATATATTCAGTGAACTCCGGAACCAAAAAGCCTGCGGCTCTGCACGGAATGGAGAGAAATTTGGACGTCATTTACTTTAAGTCATTTATTATGGGAGGAAAAAGCAACTGAAATAATTTAGATAAATAATAAGATAATAAAATCTCTAATTCAAAGGGTAATGTTGTCACAGGACCACATGATGTCACTCACCAGTTGGTGAATGTTACCTCGATAGCTCAACATTAGGCCATTAATGCAATGCCATTTTGTTACAAAAAGTAATGGTTAAATGTTAAACAGGATAGTAAATCGGTATTAAAGCTAAAGAAATGACTGAAATATCTTCCTACATTAAAAAAAAGTATAAAAGAAAAACATTTGACTTTGTCTTCCAAATTTGAAGACGTTTCACTTCTTAACCAGAACGCTTTCTGAATTCAAAATGTCTGGAATAGGTTTGAGTTCCAGGCTTATAGATTGGCACAAAGAAACGTCTTGTTATGACTAAGAAAACATGCAAATTGAACCAAAAAACAGGCGAGGCCAGGTGAGATGCTCTGGTCCCCTGCATGGCGATGAGGATTATGAAAGCGGGAAAGAATCAACTTTATCGCTGCATTTTATATTTTGGAGGGCAGGAACCCCCTCTGTTTAAGGTTACCTAGTTTTTCTCTCTTAACATAAATGGCTTCCTTCACACCCCTTTCAAACCACCTGCCTTCTTTGTCCAAAATGTGGACATTCTGGTCCTCAAACGAATGTCAATTCTTTTTCAATTCAGTTTATTAACACATATTCACCTCAAGGCACTTTACAGTTCAACCAGATCATACAGTCAAATTGATTCAAAGTTTCTATCTAAGGAAAGCCAGTTAATTGCATCGACTCGAATGCAATCCCTCACACTAAGCATGCTTGTAGCGACAGTGGAGAGGAAAAACTCCCTGTAAACAGGAAGAAACCTCCAGCAGAACCTAGCTTGAGGTTTCTTCCTGGAGGAACCTTTGTCNAAGACGTTTTACTTCTTAACCAGAACGCTTTCTGAATTGAAAATGTCTGGAATAGGTTTGAGTTCCAGGCTTATAGATTGGCACAAAGAAACGTCTTGTTATGACTAAGAAAACATGCAAATTGAACCAAAAAACAGGCGAGGCCAGGTGAGATGCTCTGGTCCCCTGCATGGCGACGAGGTTTATGAAAGTGGGAAAGAGTCCACTTTATCGCTGCATTTTATATTTTTGAGAGCAGGAACCCCCTTTCTTTAAGGTTAGTTCTTCTCTCTTAACATAAATGGCTTCCGTCACACCCCTTTCAAACCACCTGCCTTCTTTGTCCAAAATGTGGACATACTGGTCCTCAAGCGAATGTCAATTCTTTTTCAATTCAGTTTATTAGCAGATATCACCTCAAGGCACTTTACAGTTCACCAGATTTTACAGTCAAATTGATTTTAAGTTTCTATCTAAGGAAAACCAGTTAATTGCATCGATTCAAAAGCAATCCCTCACACTAAGCATGCTTGTAGCGACAGTGGAGAGGAAAAACTCCCTGTAAACAGGAAGAAACCTCCAGCAGAACCTAGCTGGAGGTTTCTTCCTGGAGGAACCTTTGTCTTTAAGGTGTAGGTGGACAGCAGAGTCTTGTCCAGAGTAGGTAGCCCGTGTGTTGAGCCATGTGTCTGTGGAGAGGTTGGTTGTGCCGCTCTATAAGCCTGGAGCGCGAACCTGACTCCAGACTTTTGAATTGAGAAAGCGTCCTGGATGGGAAGCAAAACTTCTTCAAACTTGGAAAACAAAGTCCAGTGGATTGTTAACTTTTTATATTTTGTTGGAATGACTATGACCTGAATTTTCACCAGCATACAGTCTGAAATATCTAATTGAATTAAACTTTAAAAGCTGTCAGCTATCATATTACGAGAAGCAATTAATAAGTCTTGAAGTAAAAATCTTTTTTTTTTATTGCCAATAAAGTTGGAATAACATGACCTATGGGGTTTTAAAAAGGTTTTTATTGTTTATGGAGTAAAAAAAATAAAGATAAAATGAAACTATTACACTACAGTGTTAAATATAACTGCTCCGATAACATTTGGTCCCACTCCAAATTAGTGTGAAAATTACTCTATAGCCAGTGTCAACTTTTCTTAGCTAATTTTACTCATTTTAGTGTAAGAATCAGGAAGACCTCTCAGAGACTGGTGGGTAATCAACACAATTTAGTGTAAAAGTTACACTGCATGACTGTCGAATCTTTCACTGACTATTAACTCTGAATTTGACCAGATTTACTCTCGGTATAGTTGCAAATAGAGTAAAATAAGTTCACTGAATTTTTACTATGTTCTAGAATTATGTTACTTTGCATTCATAATTCACGACTATCTCATATTTCACTTATTTTAAATGCAAATCTGTTTTAATCATATCAGAATTAAAACTTAATAAAACTGATACGTTTAGGTAATTGATTATTTTGAAGTTGCCTCAAAATTACATTTAGCAGATAAAAACTAGGATCCTATCCTAATACAACACTAAATGTTACCTTATATTTAAAATCATAATTTAAACAAAATTAATAGGATCCAAAGGCTCCATCAGAGACTAGTAGTGATGAGTTGATGAGGCGTAATGAAGCGTTTGATACCAGGTGACTCAATACTGCCTTTAAAATCCATACAGGGAGCCTCTTTGACAGACAACTGACTCTGTTTGACCTATAAAATAAACATCATTTTGTGTTATATCATATTATTTCATATCTTGGCTTGAATTGAAAATATCTGTGATATTTTCAGATGCAGTCAAATAATGTGAACATATAAAGTGAACATGTGAATGAGGTTTATTGTGGAATAGGCTTTTTTCTTTATTTTAAAGAAGTACATTAAGAACAATCAGGTAACAGTCTGTTTGAAATCTATTTAAATTCAGATAAGTCGAGTGAGAGAGAAATAAAAAACAAACTAAAATCAATATGAGATCAAAATGGTCCCACACAGCAGCAGGCTGCTCCATATTTCTTAATGTATTAGAGGAACTGCAAAAGATTTGAATTTATTTTTTTTTTTTGCAAATGCATCTCATCCAGATTCACTTATAAACACAGTTTCTTGCATCAGAATTGGATGGAAACAGCTGCTGTGTTGGTGTGACGTTGAAACGCGCTGCATGACAGGGAGGTTTTCAGGTGGTCCTTTTAGTCTTTTTTTTAGCAGCCTGTCTGCACTGTTTGTGGAAATGTCACAATAAACCTAAAGCTATGAGGATTCTGATATGCTTACATCTTCTCTGGGACCTTCAATGAATTCATTCAATGAATGCAATTTAGTTTTTACCTGAAACAGCCAGCTTACTGCTAATTTGTCTCACTCAGGTGAGGCTCCTTTGAAGCATCACCTCAACCTTTTCAGCAGTTGAACAAAGAAAAGCAAAAGCAGGCAAAGTAAATATTTCAATAAATCTCCCTTAAAAATATTATCTTGAACTGCTTATTCTATTGTTTAACAGAATTCAAGATTGCTGTCAATAAATAAATACATGAAAAACAAAAAAAAACTGTCCAGCTGCAATTACATCGTTCCACCCCTAGAGGGCACCTCTACCACTTAAGGAACAGTTAAGTTAACCTGACAACATGTGAGTGGAGCTGGGCGGAGCGAGACATGCATCTGGCTGTTGTCAGGTTACAGTTAAGTAGCTTTGGCTGTTAACTGTTATAATAGAGCTTTCAAGCCTTTCTGTGTGTTTTTGTCTTAGTTTTAACTCCATGTTTCTACTCTGATCACTTCAGAGTTTGTTTTTAAGGTCGCTCCATATTTAGTTGGTTCATTTGTGTTGAGTTTCCTATTGCTTGTGTTCTGCTCCCTGTGCATTTGTTTATGTTCATTTTATATTTGTTTGTGTATTTTATATTAGTTTATGTTTGTGTTTGTAGACCGTCTCTGTGCTAGTTAGCCTCTTCCCCTCTGCTCTATTCCCCAGCGTCTTTCATCCATTTTGATCAGATTCACCTGGTTTCATTTGTTTCTCCTTCTCTTCAGTAATTCCCTGGTTTTTATTGTTCTCTGGTGCATCTTCCATGGTCCTTAACTCTGTTCCAAGGTTATATTTTTATCATCATGCTGTCCTTCTTGCAAACCATGAACTTCTTTATTTCCCTTCTGCAATTTGGACCCAACAAAAACTAATGGCAGATTTCCCTGTTTTGACGACACTTCTTCCAGGAAATCTGTGTCACTGTGTGTGAAATGCATGTGTGGTTTTTGAAGGTAGTACTTATAATATTTCAGTGATGATCTAATCTTCTGAAGCGCACCTGTAAGCACAATAGACTGAGGAGTCTCTAAAGAAAGTCTCTTCTTTTTTTCTAATCGGAACCAGCAGACAGCCATGGACAGAACATGCCTTCTTGCAGGGCTGTCGCCGGGCAGCAACAAGGTTCCAGGTTTGATTCCCGGCCTGGTGCTTTCTGTATGGAGTTTGCATTTTCTCCCTGTGCATGTGTGGGTTTTCTCTGGGTACTCTGGCTTCCTCCCACAATCCAAAAACATGACTGTTAGGTTAATCGGCATCTCTAAATTGTCCTTAAGTTTGAGTGTGTGTATGAGCCACACTATATATATATTATAACTATAAACCTTTACTTAAAAAGTGTCAAATCTATTCTATTCCCAGAATCCAGAGAAGTTTTTCATTTTGAAAGAACGATTTCAAGAGCCAACAGTTGAAGCAAGTATGTTTTATTAATAGTAGTAATACCTGTACATGATTTTTTTCTGTTTATAATCACCAAAATGGAGATTAAAAAAAAAAAAAAAAAACTCTTTGCAAAGAGTCAAGAAGAGACTTTGTATGATTCCACTGGGGAAGAACAGTTTTGTGCAAACAGTGATGAGCTTCATTCTCTGTACTAAAAGCTCAAGTCCAAGATTTAGAAACACATTTTTTTAATAAAAATATTGAACCAGCTCCAGTGTATTAATTTCCAAGGTAAATCACTAGACTAGTTACTCTAAAAGTGTTTTTTTTATTTCAAAGAGTCTTAAATATTTAATATTTGATAGGGAAAGGTGACCTACAGTGCTACTAGTGGATTAAACCCACACTAATTGTTGAACTGCTTTAAACATTGCTGTAGAACAGTATCTGCTCCCTCACAGAACTATCCTGCTTTCGCTTTTTATTTTTGTCACACTTATTTATACTTATAAAAAAATGTTTTATATCAGTAAAGACAACCTGAGTAAATAATTCAAAAGGATTTCCTTTATTAAGATAAAAGCTACTCAAACCAACCTGCGTCTATATAAAAAATATCAATGACAATATTTTCCAATTGGATCAAGTTTGTATTATATGATTTATCTAACTGGTTCAATTTCTCTAAGCCTCTTTACTCCTTCACTAAAATGGAACCTGTCTGACAACAGGAAGTAGGCTAAAAGATCTCTAATATCAAGACATCACTGCCGATATAAAAGTACTAGAGAACACATGAGACATCTATCAGTCTGCAAAGGGTTGCAAATAAAAGGAAATCTTTAAAGCTTTAGAAAACCACATCCAGATCCATTAAGCTCCAATGGAGAAAACATTAAACAGCAACTCATCCTGGACAATCCAGAAGAACCCACGGCTACATTTAAAGTTCAAATCTCTCTTGACTCAGTTAAGATTAGTGTTTAAGAATCAAAAATAAAAACAAAACTTGACAAAAAGTGCTTTTATGGGGACAAAAGATAAACTGTTTGACGTAAATGTCTTGCCATCATATAGAACTATGAATTCTTGCAAGTATTCAAATATAAGACAATAGAGCAAAATGAGAAAATATCTAGATTTAAATATGACTTAGTGTGACTGTAATTCAAGCTCAATTCAGAAATACTTAATTTCACCTCAAATTAAATGTGGAATCTCATTGAAGGATTTAATCAATGAGATGGGATTGAGGCAGATGGCTGTAGGCATCCTTCACACAGGCCAATAATAATAATAATAATAATAATAATAATAATAATAATAATAATAATAATAATAATAATAATAATAATAATAATAATAATAATATTAATAATAATAATAACAGAACTTCATTAAAAATTTCCATTTTGTATTTATTCGGGTTGTCTTTGTCTGTTATTGTGATTTTTACCCCATGATGTTTACCCTCACCTGCAGATACTTGTAGCAGATTCTGATTCTAAAGGTATTTTGCAGCACTTTGACAAATTATCATCTGTAGCTTTACAAAAGTCATTCCCTCCTAACTGACAAAAAATCCTATAGGATTAATCATCATCCCTTTTTCTTTAATACTTTTACACACAGTGAAAAGCAGGACTCAAACTAATTTGGGTCATTTCTGTACACACCTGGAGGTATAATCCAGGAGACAATGTCTCACCCTGGCATTGCTTGGATAATCAATCCCAATGAGATTTATTACTACGCATTACGTTTTACTACAGCATGGGGTTAAAAATATACAATAAACCCCTCTCTGTAACATTTCCTCTGAGGATGCACTACTTTGTTCAGCCTCCGGGAGGCGACCTACACAAAACAAACTGAGACGCTTCATATAATGTGCATCACTCCAACCTGAAGGGTCCTCATTTTAGATTATTTAGAAAAATACTTTAGAATAAAGCTTTGTTATGAATTTGAGAGTTTTCGCGTGATATATATGTATTTTTTTTGCATAAATATAGGAAGGCCATTACAGGCTAAGGCATTTGGAAAAAGAAAAACACACAACTACAAGCTGAGATTAATATCCATCAGTAATGTTACAAATCCCCTGTTGTGATTCATCCTTTCCTTTGCTTGCAGTCTTGTTCCGTTCCTCCTGCGACTATCGCTCGATCAAAACAGTGTTTCTATCGTGTCCGCCGTCACTCTGGTAGCTGTAGGCAGATGATGAGAAGAGGATGTATGCCATTAGTACAATACAGTTACAGGAACACAGCTAATGAATATTCTGTCCTAATCTTTTTGAATTATTGAAACATGATCATGAGATTCTGGTTATGGCTGATTAAAGCATGTACTTGACTGGAAGAAAGCTGCAGGCGAGTCAGCAGCATCTGTGTTTTGCATGAGGAGGCCAGGGTAGAGCTTGTTAGATCACTTGCATATTTGTGGGTACGTTGAGCACACATTACAAGGTAAGATTAAAATTGCTTTGCTGCTTTACTCAGTGCCGTGCAAGAATTAGCATTGTGTATAATTTTGTAATCTAAGGATAACTAGAAGCTCTAACTGTCCAGGAGGTTACAGAATAAGCAGCAACATACAAATGCTTGTCACTAATACTTTCACCAAAGCTTGAAAAAGTTCAGTTTAGGCAACTGGACGTGACGTTTTCTAGAAGACTTTTCATCTCTCATCCAAGAGGCTTCTGCAGTTTTAACTAGTGGGGAGAACTAAGATTAATATATTGTAGGTGCATTGGCCAAGGAGGTCACATCGGGGGTGCTTATGGTCGTTAGGAGGCTCTGATCAGTTACCTCCATCGTCAGGGTGGTTTTGGTCACATCCCTCATTGAATGTGAGTCAAGTCAGGGCTGGTGGGAGGTGAATCTTCTGGGTATTGTTCCTAAAAGTGCTTTGTAGGTGGATGAAAGGCTATGTCTAAGACTGCCTCCTCTGTTGAGGGATGGTTTTTCCAGGTTAACAAAGATGGCTTCCCTAACACCTCCTTCAGCCTTCAGGTGTAAGTGAACAGCTGAGTCCTGTCCTGAGGATTGCCCTCCTGTATTTAGCCCTGCACCCATGGAGCGGTTGCTTAGTCTCTCCAATGTACAGTCCTTAGCACTCTTCACTACACTGAAAGTATTCTTTAAAGCCTAGACTGAACTTTTTCAGGGTTGATCATGACCTGGATGACTGAAAATCTTCACAGATACTTTCACAGAAGCCCTTTTCAGATCCTTACTCTGCAATAAATTTATAAACTACCCTTTAAGACTTTAGTGTGCTTAAAGAGCTTGCAGCATGGATGAAAAAACAAAGAAGCATGGTGTATGTATCACATATGGAATGCATGTAAGAATTAAGGTTACTATCAGTCAAGGTAGAATTGATACTAGGGGAGAGGCTGGATGTTCTCCTCTCTTTACATCCCATTACTGAGCTGCCTGATACATCACACCTTGAGAGGGAAGTTCACCTCAACTCTCCCCGATTCATGTTGGTACATTTCTATTGATCTTGAGGCAAAAAGAATGCATTTGGATTGTGGATTCAAGGTATAAGGTGAAACAGACAATGAGAGGAGACTATTGTTCCACTTACTTGTTTTAGGTGGTGCTACAGGTTGTGCTGCTCCAGGAGCTGTGTCTTCCTCAACCCTGACCTCCGTCTTTGCTAAACAGCTCTGGGAAATCAACATCGGACTCGTACTACCAGGAGATGGTTTCTTTGCTATTGGTGGAGGAATTCTGTCACTCCTAACTCTGCCGTTGGAGAGAGCACCAGCCTTTGATTGTTCAGAGACCTGCTTGAGCTCAGCTGCCAAGCTTTGCTTCAGACTTTCTTGAGCCTCTGAGGAAGAGGGGGTTACAGGCTCAATTATGACCCTTTTTGTACTCCTAGAGAAGATAAAGCTAGCTGTAGATGCAGGGGATTTAAGCATATCACACCCTTCAAGTGTTTTTAAAGACTGCACTCCTGGTTCGCCGATGCAGCCAGAACTGGGGGATTTCATGCCCAGTCTGTGTGGGAGACAGTCTCTGGAAGACATGGCTGCAGTTTTCATACGAATGGCCTCCTGCAGGCGCACCGAAGGAGAACTCATTGTCACCGAAGATATTTTTACTATCTGAGGGGGAGATTTCACTGATAAAGACTTGCGAATAGGCTTTGGAGGAATGTTTTGAGATCCTTGGCTTGGGGCACTATTCTCCAGAACTTCAGTCCCCTCATGTGTGGCGTCCTCAGGTTGAGGTTGATCCTCAGTTGCGCTGACCGTCCTGAGACGAACCATCTGCAAGAGCGAGGGAGTTACCAGTGGTATGTTTGCATCCTCTTTAGGTATTGGTGCACTTTTGTGGCGAGACAGGAGTTCCTTGCTTCTGGAGTCTCTGCATGCTCCACTAGGCTGCCTCCTGAAATTAACCCCGGGGGTTACATTTTCCATTGGTAGAGGAGGTGCTTTTGGCACAGATGTTGGTGTTGAAAGCTGTGGACTGTCTGGAATTGAGGAGGGAGGCTGGTCCTCAAGTTTTAGAGAGTTTCGCTTCATAGAACTGCTGGAGGGAACCGCTGTCTGCACTGACACTGGGCTCTCTGCTCTAGTAACTGCTGGTACAGGAAGCAATTCCACAGATGAGAGAGAAACTGTGTCTTTAGCACATGGAGTATCCTGGGAAGAAGACTCAGTAGAAGGGTCAGCTTTTACAACTTGTTCATCATCCACCGGTTTGTTGTCAACTAAAGGTAAAAATGAAATGGTTGGTGTTTGCTCTATCAGATCTGTTACATCATCTCTTATTAATGGGGGAGGTGGGGGGAAATCTAACTCATCTCCCCCATCAAAGACAACTTCGCCCTCTAAAGGAGGAGGTGGAGGTGGCCAACAGGAGTCTACAGCATTTGACATGTCATGTTCCTTCCTCAATGGAGGTGGCGTCGGTTGGTAAGCTGGAGGAGGTGTATGTGGCGGTGAGAGCTTACTCAGTTTGGAGACATCTACTGTAAGTCTCTGCATAGATGGAACATCACTTGTTTTTAAATCGCTCTTATCACCTGGAACCATCTCAGCATTTTGGGATTTTGTCGTATGATCCTCAACAGACAAACAAATGTCTATTGCAGTGCTGCAACTCAGCTTCCTTTCTTGTGGCTCTAATGGTTGCTCTGTTTCATCTCTTAACAACATTCTTATTGGCTTTTTCATAACTGGAGGGGGCTCTTTCTTTGACGTTGTCTCTTGACTGTCTGGCTTCTTTAAAACACAGATACTACTTGATTCTCTGGTCTTAGCTACCGTATCATCCTTCTCATTTTTCTGTTCCTTTTTTTTGTCTGAGCATTCTCCAGCATTTAGTTCACTGCCTCCATCTTCAGGATCTTTTATGCCAAGGTTTTCTACATGTCCTGATATTTCTATGATAGGATTTTTCTGGGTGGACTGGTTGTCAGCTGTAACTGCAGCATCTGCACCGGGTTCTCTTTGGGGTTCTACTTGATTTTCTCTGCAGTCTTTAATCTGTACTGGTTTAAAGGGAGTTTTGCTTAGATTATGAGATGATCGACACAGGAGATCGACAGTGCGTCGGCTGTGGGCCCATGTCTCCGGAGGGGGTGGGGGAGGGGCTTTGACTTTAGGAGGAGGAGGGATGTTAAACAGTTCTTGTACTTCTGCTCTTAAAGATTTGGACTTGCTACTTGGAGGAACTTCTTTTGTTGGAGAGGAATCCTGGGGAGGCAGAGTTGAGCTGCATGTGGTAACATCTGCATTTGTAGGCTCAGATGTACCTGAAGATAAGGAAGTTAGTGAGGACGATGGAGAAGCTGTGGAGGAAGAGGCCCGAGATGCAGACCTCTCTGGTTTGATGGGTTTCTTTTTCTGTTCATCTGAAGAGTCTGGGGATATTTCTTTTGGGGAAAGTGTTGGAGTGCCACTCTGACTAGAATAGCCACTGGAAGGAGAAATTGTCCGTTCAAACTTTCCGCCATCTGAAGTTGTTTTCTGTGAGGAGGAAAGATCTGATTCTTTTTGCAATGCTGGTGCTTCTTCAGGCTGGGAAGAGGAGTCCTCTGAAGGGGTTAAAGGCATGGAGGAAGAGATTGTCAAGCTTTCCCCATCAGAGTTTGTCAGTGGTTTTTGGCTCAAATGGGGATTTATAGGAACCGACTTAATTTCGTCACCTGTTTCTGTTTTTTCAGAGGAACCTTTCCCTTCTACTGAACTTGAATTACTAAGATGTTCAAACTCTGCCAGGACCTTGAACTCACTTTTTATCTTTTTACCATGCAGAGAGTTTGTTCTTCGTGGAGGTGCTGGAGGCTGTTTGGTCTTTGTGACTGAAAGACTATGTATGCAATTGCGTTTGCTCTTTGTTTGATCCCCGGCAGCCAATGACTGTGTTGCCCCATGCCCAGACTCTATTTCTGGTGTGTTTGCTTCTACCTTGTTCAGGCTACTGTTTGCATTACCTGAGTTACAAAGGCTAGTTAGGTCCTGGCCATTACAAGACTCCTCTATCTGCTTTTGTTGCAAAATACACCCTGCTCTGTCAGAAGATGGAACTGTGGAATCTGAAATAATTGTCTTAGAGGACTGGGATTCACTCCAGTTTGAACCTGAGGCTGAGCGGGACATTAATGCTGAGTCGTAGTTGGAACTATTTGTCTGGGAACCATCACCATTCATTCTTCTGGACAAAGTCGGACTAACTGCTGATTCCTCAGATGTCAAGCTGCTTTTGCTGACAGCACAAACGCTGGTTCCGTGATTGACACTGCTGCCACGAGTCCGGCTGTTGCTGCGGTCAATCTCAATTACTTCAACCGAAGCAGGTAAAACAGCATTAGGGATGATTGTAGACAAGTAAGTGGCCTGAGGCGAAATAGACATCACTGGACCCTATAAGGAATCAGAAGTAGGTGTTAAACATCTTGATAACATGAATACTCAAAATACATTGAGGCACTCAACTCAAACCCTAATAGAATTCTTACCTGAGGCTCCTGGAGAAAGTTAAATGTCGAGGGAGAGAGTGAAAAGGATGTTGTCATTGTAGGAACCGCAAGAGACTTGGGTCTCATTGTGGATGTTGGGCAGATATGCATCTCCTCATTCTGGTACACTGCATACAGTTGCTTTGTAGACGCCTGTTCATCCCTGAAGACCTGCTATAGAATTAACAGACAACCGTAACAGACGTTTCCAATAAGAGCTTAGTCTGTAATTCGAGCCATTTACCTCTAGTTCTGATAGATGGACCCTTGCTCCCTCTTTTTTTCCAAACGGAGTCCCTCCATCCATTGTTGGAATGATAACAACACTTGGCTGGATTTTGCCATCAGGGGTTTCATGACTGGGGAGCTGAGTCGGAAGGGGCTGAAAGGTGGAACTTCTGTTTAGAGCTGTAGAGAATATCAGCCATGTTAATAGACGCATTACTAATGAAGGCCAACCAAACGCTTTCCAATTAAGAAAGGAATAGGGACAGAAACATACCAAGCTCTTTCTGAACCTGGTTGGGAATGCCCATAATGGTGGTCCTCCTGTTCCTCTTCCTGCCCCTTTCGTGTCTTTTCATTGGATTCAGTGGCTTGAATGTGGAGCCTGAAAGGAAGCCAAAAACATTTTGATTTTCTATCAATAAAATCCTAAATCCAGTTGGTCTTAAGATAAATATTGATAATTTTAGTCATCCATTTTAGCAAACTCATGTGTCTACCTCTACATTTTGAGTTTGGATTTCACCTTCCAATTACCTTGATACAGATGCTTTACTGGACCATTCCAACACAGAAATATACTTTGATCTAAACCAGAGCTTGTCAAACACACAAAATGATACCAGAGTCGACTCATGACCCAAACTATTGCTTGAGTAAAACGTTTCTACAAAACCAGTTAACCACAGTGTAAATTATATCACAGACAGCATCATGAACCAAAGTAATTGGTTTGGTTTTCATATCTATAGTGGACCTCAAGACACCTTACTGGTAGGTTGACCTTAACTCTCTAGCTGTAGATTTATATTTATTGTCCTGTTAGAAGAGAAATCAGCTTTCTAATGCCAGAGCTGCCCTGTATGTAGCCCAAAATATTTCAGAATCTAATCTGAGCATTTCTTGAAAACCATGAAAGAAAATAATCTCAACATAATAACCCTACTACTGTCCTGTTTTACAGCAGAGAGGATGGTGCATTTGGTGCCTTGCAGTGTTTAATTGTGGTTATATCTTGTAATCTTTGCTTTGTCCAGTAAATATCTTACCTATATCTTGTCTAAGTCTAAATAATCTCGTAAGGCACTTCTGGTTTATCAGCCAAAAAAACAAAAACAATAATAAAACCTCACAGATGAAAAACTCAACAATGTGCATAGAGTAGATGCTTTTTTTAAATCAAAAAGAATATGATCAGAATCAGATATGATTCGAATACCAATGGCAATCACTGCGTGGGCACATGCAGCCTTTTTCTCTCGCTCTTGATAATGCTGACAGACAGACTCAGCCTTCCAGCTGTGATATGCAGAGGAAGCCACATAGCTGTCTGACATGCTTAGAACTTCTAAGACCAACCAAAAAAAAAATCCCTCCTCGGTTCGGTATATGAGTGTGTATGTCAAGTTTCTCTGCCTTTGATTTCAAACCAAAACTGCAGAGGCACCAAGCGGTGGGGAATGAGTCATGCATTTTAAGTAAGTACCCAACTCCAACTTTGTTAAGCAGTGAAAAAAAAATCTAACTTGCCCCATTGCTGCTATAATTAGCTCCTTTTAAGATGCAAAAGATATAGAGGATTCCTTCTCAAGTGCTTGTGTGCAGAGCACACTCACACGAAATGCTTACCTTGGTGAGTAAGCCCAGGTCTGTCCAACACAGCGGAAGTTGCAGTGGTATCATTATTGGAGTTGGGACTTGTCTCCATAGAGTCACCTCTATCCTTGCAGCTGGTGTCCTGCTCAGGGCAGATGGTATCTGTGAACTAAAGGTTTCACAAACACAAATACAATAGTAAGCTACACGGTATTCTAATAGTGTGCAAGAAATGGATAAAAACGTATCTACAAAATAGTTTTTCTTACAGCAATGCTTTCATTGTCAGCATAGTTTATTCCGTTCTTGTGCTCTTTGTGGAAAAAAACAACAACCCAACAACAAATAAATTAGTAACCAAAATTACCCGATATCTGATGATATGGTAAACATCTGTGGCTCCATGAAGGAAGCCGCTCTGAATGCCTCACCTTCCTGCTGCTGTATCTTGAGCCCCTCCTGAGCTTCGGTGTGTAAGTCTTCCAGGTACTGAGATCTGCTCCCTTCAATGAAAACATTCTCCTGGTAGTGCTGGGAGGCCGTGTAGTGAACCGTCAGCCTCTTCTGGCTTTCATTCCCCTTTGGGCCAGCTGCTTGATGAAGTATGAAAGAAAGAAAAAAAAAACAAATACATTTTATATTATAAAATATGACCAGAATCGGATAATAAGCAGCTAAAATAAATCAAATCCTTTTACAATCGTGGGATTCGCCTACACTGAGTGCTGTCTGAGCATACAGACAAGAATACTCCTCAGCGATCATGTTTTTTTGATAGACAAGGCTCAGGGTCAGCTGTGTGTTTATAAAGAAATTTGTGAAACTTTTAGAAAAGGAACTTTATTTTTACAGCTTTTTAAGACATGTCTGTACTTCATTTTGGAAGCTAGGGTGCAAGAGTTTGAGCAGAAAACAGGAAGGCCTACTGAACATACAGCAATGGAACATGTTGGTTAGTGGCCTTTTGGAAATCTTTCAATATAGGCATACATTTTTTAATCTATAGAATATACATGGAGACTGCTTAAAGAGACATTTAAACATGTCGACCTTGAAAACATTTTATTACAGTTAAGAAATTGTCCTTAATAATCGTATGCTATGATTTCTAAATATAGCAACAAAATTGAAATTATCATTCCAAATTCTGATTATTTATTTCCTCCATTCTTCATTTTGACAGGTGTGAAGGCTGAAACGTAGATCTACGTCACACCAGGTCCTCCGTTGGACTTGAACCTTTTGACACAGCTCACTCAGTAATTTAGAGGACAGATGTCCCAGTGTGGCTGAGGCTTTTAACGGCACGACCATGACCCGGCTAATCTCCTGCTGTATATCTTAAGGCTTCGCTAGTCCCTGCAGGGTAAGATAATCTGGCTTCTCCGTCTGATAAGATGCTATACACCCCAACACTGTGAGGCCTCCTCTGTGGGAAATTGAACAGATTCTCATGCAGGACCAGTAAACACAATGAAGATGAAAACAAAACCTGACTTACAGAGATAACATTTAAACTAAACATGTAGACGATTCATAATGGAGCCTGATTTGACTTCATATAGCCTCAATTGATCATTGGGAGAAAAGTGAGAAAAACATTCATTTAGTTTTTGGGTATGAAAGGTTGAATCGTTGAATCGTTTTTATTGATTAAAGCTTAGTTCTGGGCCAGTTTGTATGTTTTCAGTGACGCTTTCACAAAGCGTCAGCATAATGCGATGTAGAGCAAAGCACAGCTGACACACGGCAATACAGGATTAGCCCCAAATGGGACTATAGTCACCGTAAACAAACCATTTTATTTCCATTTGTTTTTGTTGTTGCATATTTCAGTGATTTAATGATTAAATAATTTGACTAAATGCTGAAATCTTTGATTAATTAAATTAAAAAATTCTATATTACAGTTCAATTTAATTCCCTTTGGCTCTAATCATTTGGGCCTATACCAACTTTTAGGAAATATGATGGATATGACCACTAACTGAACCAAGATATTATAAATATACTATTTATAGATGGTAGAAAGCTACTTTAAATAATCTGTTGTGGAAGAAAAACATCACACTTAGGATGTTTCCATGTCATGAACTAAAAGTCTGGTCAAAAACAATGAAAACAGAATGTACCAAATGACAAAGGGGGGAAATAAATGTAACCATGAGAACTTAACATACTGGCTAAACATTTTATTTGTGGTGTAAAAGTGTTTTACTGCTTTGATAATGTTCCAACCCAATCTTGTTTTTTTTAGGTGTGGAAAAGTATAGAAAAAATAAACAGTATAGTATAATATTTACATTTTGGCTGCTGATTTGCACCCCAACATCCTTTTCCTCTGTAGATGGTGGGCAGATTAATACTGTACACCTCCTGTACTACTGTAAATATGGCCATGTTTAGATTAGCCACCATAATTTATGAATATTTACTCAGTGCTCACTAATCTTGACTCAAAAAGTTACAGAGTACTAAGTTTGAAGGCTTTTTGGTTCACCAGAAAAATCAAGTATTAAATATAAAATAATAAAAATGTCAAACTGGTTGGGTTGCATTGTTAGAGGCGCTATAAAGTTTTCTGAGGGTGAATTAGTAATAAATCTGATTTATGGAGGGGTTTGTTTTCATAGTTTACATGATTTGTCATTCATCTTAATCTAGAGCTTATAAAAACAGTAGAGGACCCTATATGTAATAGGTAAATATAATATATGTATATATGAATGATGTATTGTTTTATTTCACCATTTATTTCTAAAAAGTAAATGTGTATGCCTAATTCTGCCTTATATTTAGATTGTGATAGTTAAAATGCATCAGCAAAGAGCTTAATTGGGTGTCATGTTGCAAGTTTGAGAGGAAATTAAATGAAGCCAAGGGGCTAAAAGTGTAGCTAACAAGGCTCAATGTGAGGTGTCCTCTTTCCCTCCTTTTGTCACGTTCAACACTGCTTCTCAGTCGTACCTGATTAGGTAACACAGTGAGTGTGTGTTTTCACTTTGTATGTGTGTGTGGACAGTGTCGCCCCTATCCTCAAGTATTCCCACTGCTGACACAACCCAGTATTTCTGGGAAAATATTTTCCTTGGTCATATGAAAACAACAACAACAAAAATATTTTAAGTAAATCATGTAATTTAAGCGCATTCATTAAAATAAGAAGCTTACCCAAGACCGTGCCAGACCCCTGCAGAAGGTTTAGGGATTTCTTTTGGTTGATTAAGATGATCAATAAAAAAAAACGTCAGTTAAGCTCCTTTATCTCATTAAAGCAGACCCCTGGCTGCTCTCTAAAGCTAATTATGTTTGTGTTCATGTAATCATAAGGCAGACATCTTCAGATCTTTAGCCAAACTCTACAAGATATTTACCCCCAGCTTTCTGTGCAAACCAGGCACTCACCCTTCTTCTTGAAGACAGACAGCAGAGAGTGGATGCTCTTCCTCAAGTAGACAACCATGCCTACGCCAGCATCGTAGCACACACTAAATCCAAATATGCTGGTAAATCAAAGCAATCTGACAAGTTTTAAATTCAATGATAAGATCCAGATCCTCTGACTTTTTTAGGAAGAAAAAAAACAAAACAACAAAAAAAGAAGAAATCCCCCCCGACTGCAGCTTGGCTCCTGTTAAACATAGATGCTTCTGCAGAGTGTCTTGAGAGAGAGACAAGTGCACAATGAGATCAGCTCCCAGCCAAAGCTTCCCCGTCCCAGCTGCCTTATCCTCTGGCTCTGATACCCAGCTCTTCTCTCCTCCCCTCCCCTCCCCCTCTGATGACTCCTTCACCCCCCTCTCTATTGTCAAAATAAAGTCCCCCCATTCTCCATCCCCTCCTGCTTAAAACGGCTGTCCAAGTTTAGCTTTCGGGAGGCAGACACCCCCCACTTTTCAGACACGTGCTGGGTTGTGTGTAAACACCCTCAGAAAGTTCAACCCATCTAATATGGAGGAGCTTGTTTACATTTCAGAGCTTTGAAATACAAAAATATACAAAAAAGGGATTCATTTTGTTTGGTTTAATTTTAAAGAGTAACGTGGTTTTGGTTTATCCCAGGATAAGTGATATAATTAAGAGTTGTGAAGTCCTATTTATTGTGTTCCTAATGAGGGCCTTCAGCAAAGTGCATCTGTCAGTCTCTGTGTCTCATTATATGAGGGGCTTTAGGGGCTTCCTTTTACAGCAGAGGTTGTATCCTCACCGTGAAACACTGAGCAACTCTTAACCACACTTTCTTTTCCTTCTCCTCTCCTTTTGTCTGACATCCTTCACATCTTTCTCTGCCGTCAGTCTGCCCCTTATGCAGCCATAATCACCATCAGAGGTTATAAATAGCCACTGCAGCCTCAGTGACCCATCTGGAACGGTCCCCGTATGACGATGAGCTTTTTCTACAGCTGCTAATTTTTCCTGATAAACTGTAAAAAATGCAAACCTTTGTGAAATTAATAAAGCATCTTAAACATCTTCAACATGTCATTAAACAAACAAACTTAAATTCTTTTAGGGAATTTTGGGGATTCGATGCTTGACTTAAGCTGCACCTAAATGTATAATGGAGGATGTTCCTTTTCCATGTGGATCATCAAAATAAGTGGTCCTCCTAATTGTGAATCATTCTGGTGATATGTTTATGTAAGGCCGCCCTACGTGCTCTTCCCCATTTTCACTTACAGGTTATGAGACATAGAGGAAAAAATTGCAAATCTTCTTTTGGAAAGTAAGCTTGTATGAGCGATGCAAACAGAAACTTTTAAACAGAGCGTGCACGAGGAGAAATGGGCTTGTGCACGCTCTTGCACGTTTTTAATAGGTGCTTCCTTTCAGGCGCAGGTACAGGGTTGTGCATGTGCATTCTTTTTAAAGTGGAGAGGGTGGCTATTTTTAATATTTTGTGAAAATCCTCCAATATACCTTTAATTATTAAGGATTGTAAAAAAAAAACAACCTTTTGAACAGATTTCCTCGGAAGGGGACTAATTTTAAAGCAGTCCATCTTTGTCTAGTTCAAATTTAGTGCAAATCTAGCTGTTCTGCAAAGACCTTGTATGTTAAATAAGTCCAAAATTGAACTTTTTTTAATATGTAAAATGTAACATACAGTCAAAGACAAACCTTACTCATATGCAGTTCCAAATATTGGGGATAGCAGCATCATTTATTTATTTTTTTTCATTTAGTTGTATGTTTTTTTTTTTTGCAAAGCCCCCAATGGACTGTGTTGAAGATTAGCACATGTACTAACACACTTAAGCACTGTATCGTTGTTGTTTTTTTTCCTAATGTATATGTGCTGCCTATATTACGGTAAGTAAATAAATAAATGCTGTGGCAAAGCCTTTCTTCTGCAGGGATGGAGAAGCTGCATAGAGTATATGGGATAAATGATGGAAGTAAATATAGAATAATCCTTAAAATGAAAGAAATCTATTGGAGGCGGTGAACCCTTTGGCATGACAAAGGCCTGGAACATACAGTCAGAGGTAGAGTGATCAACACAAAGTCTTATGTTAGAAAGGCCCAGAATGATTAAAGGCTTAAACTGAATAAATGATTCATTGAAAAAACCTAAAAACTAATGTTTACAGATGATCTTCGTCCAATTTAACTCATTATTTTGAGAAGGAGACCCAAAAACCCTTCAGGTGTAATAGAACTACTGGTTGGGAGTGACTGAAAACTAATAAATTGTGCACTTTCTGATTTTTATCTGTTTTATTAAGTACCAATATTTCTTTGACTTTCTATAGGGCACTACTTAGTTTGGTCTTAGAAACAAATCCCAACACAGCAGTGTCTTTAGAGAGACTATACAGTTGCAAAGAAGTGTATGAAATAAAAAACAGCTGCATAAAGAAAAACATCTCCATGATTATATGCAAAAAAAAAAAAAAGGAAAGATGAATTGTTGAATCCACTTGCATTTTAAATTGATGCATATTTCCAATTATTTTTCCCTGCAGGGGTCTACAGCTGGGCCACACCAGCTGGAGGACAGAACCCCTCATCCATTCAAATATTCTTTCCCCCGCTCAGGGGTGCAACTCTGGAGTAAAAAACCCTGAGTGAAACTTGGGGGGGTTCACTCTCAAGGTGGAGCTGGAGTAAACAGAGACGTTCAGGATGGCAGCTTTAGACCTGGGAGCCACGCCAAAAGATTAACTGTCACCTGCTTCATCTGTCCATCTCTACCTTACACTCCTTTACAACTTACATTTGTTTTTCTCCAATTTGTTCTTAGTTTATTATACATCTCTGCAGATTTGTTCTGCATATAACATAATTAGGCTTAAAGAAGCTTTTTTTCCAATGGGGAGCATAGTGTCCGAACCCTTCTGTTTAAACCCACCTCCCCACTCTATCAACAGGCCATTTACTTTTTGTGCCAGTTTTGGGGGGTTTTGGCCCAACCAGGGTCCCTCCCTGTTGTTTACCAAGACCCCTTGTATCAATATTCATAAGAGGACCTGATGAGACACCATCTGCTCCTGGGGGAGAGGGCAAGGGGGAGAGAGGGGAGCAACATGCCTTTGATTCACTGCACAAAACCCACCATTCCCCAGCACGAGCCAGCAAAACCACTTTACAACAGAGGGCGGGTATTATTTTTATTTTTGCAAAACCACAGTCTAACAATAATTATATGCGTACAACTTCCCAGCACTGCTAAATCAGCCAGTGTTGAATTTTCAGGAGTAACTGGAAGCTACTTTAAAAACTTTCTCTGTGAAGCAAGAAAAAAAGAACAACTATAAATCACTGAGGCTGGGCTGATAGAGTAGTTAACAGGTCAAATATTCTGGATGAGAGCAACACTTAAATACACATGTTAAATAGAAGGTCAGAGACCATTAAAACCTCATGAAAGCTTGAATTACAGCAAGATTTCAATTAAAAAAGTCCCACTTGGCATTCTCCATTGATTTATAGCTCACATTTAAAATTCCTGGCATCTGATAACAGGGTAAAAATAAACCGCCTCTGACATTTTAGCCTTTTCATGTGTAAAACAGAGAATATGTGAAGGAATACAGTAATGTATTTTTGTTTCATTGCTGGAGCTGTGCTTATGGGTCCTGCAATGCAAATATTTTGGGAATCTTTTTAGGTCCTAAGTGCTAGATTGGAATGTCAGGAGGTTCCAATGCTAAGAACTATTGCTAGAATGCATCCTGCTTCCTTTTCCTGCTTCCTTCTTTACCGCCAGCACTATTCAGACAGCATTTATCATGGCCACTGCTAGTGCACCTCTATAGCTTTAGTGTCCTTTTAAATCTGTCTGATTCAGACTGAGCCCCAGCTGCAGGGATACACCTAATACATGCAGTATAGCAGGTTGTTTTGTTAAATGGTAAATGGCATGTACTTATATAGCGCCTTTTTTCAAGTCAGGAGACTTGACCAAAGCGCTTTACACTACATTAATTCACCCATTCACGCACACACTCATGGTGGCAAGCTACATTGTAGTCACAGCTGCCCTGGGGCTCACTGACAGAAGCGGGGCTGCCATACACTGGCTCCACTGGGCCCTCTGACCACCATCAGTAGACAATGCAGGTGAAGTGTCTTGCCCAAGGACAGAACGACACTGAAAGTCAGAGCTGGAGCTTGAACCATTAATCCTTCGATTTTAGGGCAAACTCCTACATCCAACTCCACTGTCGCCCATCAGTGGGGTCTGCTCAAAGTAAAGCATAGGGCAGTGGTACCAAACCTTTTTTGATTTGTGTACCCCCTTGGCCATATTATCATCCCATGAGTACCCCCTGAGTCAATCTTGTTGATTATTTTCAAAAAATAGAAAGTACAACTGATTATAAAATGAAAAATAATTCTATAATTTCCATAATTTGATCATTTAATGGTCGGACATGTAATTTTCTCAATTAGAATAAAAAAGAAAACATAAATATGTTGCCCGCAAAGTGAATAAGTACTGTAATCCTAACAGGGCAAAACCCATCCCAGCCCTATTTTATTGTATTTTATTTATCTGGGAAGTGAAATATTAAATGTTTTGACGTACCTTACAACGCATTGGCGGACCACTACGGGTACCAGTACCCCTGGTTGGGAATCACTGGCAGAGGGTACCACTGCAATTGTGCCAATGTTGGTGATGTGAAGAAAAATCTCCCCACTGGATAAGTATAGCTTTGATTAAAAGAGGGATTTCTTTTGCAGAGTTTGATATCATTATACTTGACAATAAACACACCTATTTAATGCACTGTGTAATTGTGGGAGTTATGCCCTTTGTAGTACTGTTGCCTTTCTGCAAAAAACACTTAGGCATAAGTTGTGAACTGGGGTCTTTCTGCATGTCGTCCCACCAAAATCAAGACTACTGGAGTGTACCATGTTAGAGCTAAAAACTAGCCTCCTGATATCTTGCAAGGATTAATTTGGATCAGTTAATAAAACAGTTGAATTGCATCTTTGTACTGCATCTTACTAGACCCGTAGACAGCTTTGTGCATGAACACGTTCAATGAACAACATTTACTTAATACATTCTTATTTTTAGTGAACGGTGAACTGAACGGATCAGTTTTGAATCAATAAATGCGAAAAAGAGCGAAGTTCACTCTGAGAATAATAAGCAACAAACATCTCATTTTTGTGTTCAATTGTTCAATTGGTAACAACTCTTTTCATTGGATAACGTCAGGTTTTATGGCATTTATTACGCCAAACAGCACATCAGACCAGCATGTCTTCTGTTAGTACTATTCTGCACGATTCAGACTCATCCACTGGTATTCCTGATACCAGTTTTGCCGAGCGCTTGGCAAAGTTTGGTGAACTAACAAAGGAAGAAAAAATAAATAAACGGCTTTGTGCAAATTGTGCCCACTGGGACTTAAGAAACAAGTTGGTACGTCAGCCACGTCTACATCAAATTTAAAGCGACACATCGAGTTAAAGAATTCAAGCTATCTTAGGAAAAATCTTCAATTGAATGAGGAACTTCAGAAATAAGTTTTGATCCAGACCTTTTTAGCAGAACCTGAATGTTCCTCAATGTTTCTGTAGTTCTGTGTAATTTGGCTAAATGAAGGCTTCACTGCACATCCAGTATATTGATTATNCAAAATCAAGACTACTGGAGTGTACCATGTTAGAGCTAAAAACTAGCCTCCTGATATCTTGCAAGGATTAATTTGGATCAGTTAATAAAACAGTTGAATTGCATCTTTGTACTGCATCTTACTAGACCCGTAGACAGCTTTGTGCATGAACACGTTCAATGAACAACATTTACTTAATACATTCTTATTTTTAGTGAACGGTGAACTGAACGGATCAGTTTTGAATCAATAAATGCGAAAAAGAGCGAAGTTCACTCTGAGAATAATAAGCAACAAACATCTCATTTTTGTGTTCAATTGTTCAATTGGTAACAACTCTTTTCATTGGATAACGTCAGGTTTTATGGCATTTATTACGCCAAACAGCACATCAGACCAGCATGTCTTCTGTTAGTACTATTCTGCACGATTCAGACTCATCCACTGGTATTCCTGATACCAGTTTTGCCGAGCGCTTGGCAAAGTTTGGTGAACTAACAAAGGAAGAAAAAATAAATAAACGGCTTTGTGCAAATTGTGCCCACTGGGACTTAAGAAACAAGTTGGTACGTCAGCCACGTCTACATCAAATTTAAAGCGACACATCGAGTTAAAGAATTCAAGCTATCTTAGGAAAAATCTTCAATTGAATGAGGAACTTCAGAAATAAGTTTTGATCCAGACCTTTTTAGCAGAACCTGAATGTTCCTCAATGTTTCTGTAGTTCTGTGTAATTTGGCTAAATGAAGGCTTCACTGCACATCCAGTATATCGATTATTTTCCATTTCTTTCGATATATCATGATCACACATCTAAAGGGTGAAATATGAGGTTCTATTGTGTAGGATTGTGGCTTATTTTACCAAATGAACTTGAACTAGTTCATTTATAGGTTTGTGAACCTGAGATACTTCATTTTCAGCTGTATGGTTTGAACTTTGAGCTTGTTATTTTTATTTTTAACTTTGAACTGGCACAACATTGACACTGGATATGGTCAAAGGAAATATGTGGTGCAACTTTTCAATCTTTTCCATTCCGTTTACTCTTGAATATGCCATATCTTCCTCCACACAAAGCATTTCTGTCTACTATTGCACTTTTGTTAAAGCTGTTAAGTCCAAAGAAAATACTGACTATTGTGACTTTTAACTGCCATGTTTACTACACTTAAGCGGCCCATTTCTATCGCAACTTTGTGGTTCAAATGAGCCAATAAATAAGTGGAGTCAATATCGAAAAGACTAATTGCTTCAGTGTGTTTTTCATAAGCGGCTGATAGCATCAGCAGGGTTCGTTTCATTCTAATTTCAAAGAAACAGCGTTTAAAAGCCACATTAGTGACTTTAAAAGCTTTTATGGGATAAACTGCTGTGTTAAACAGTCAAGAATAGAAAACATTTTATGACCCCTGCAAATGCAATATATCAAAGCAACTGACAAAATCAGTCAGATACTTAAGGAAGCCTCTGAAAGTAACAACATACAGTAGGATTAATTAACACTTAGCAGCATATTAAATCCCATCTGACAAAATAAATCATGATTAATTTACTTTAAAAGAAATTCTCCTTGTTTTGCCAGAGCAGAGTTTGACTTATCTCTTCAGACAAGCTGCTGTGCATCACTCCTTTAACATGACCATGTAGTTTCACGCTCCACTACAGAGTGCTAAATCAGCTCAGACTAGGCTTAAACCAACACCATGAGATTGCAAAAGCAGCAAAACATTTGATGAGGCTGTTTACTGGAGATTCACATGGTCAGTTTGTATTGATGATGAACAGAGAGCTGCCAAATGTGAAATACGACTCCTAGGGGGCTGACCAATGAGGTTACTGCACACACCCACACACACATACTGGAAAATGTAATTTGTTGACAACATGGAGTGCATTAGTTCATGTGGTGTCCTCAGCTCACCCTCCCATTGCAGACCAACAAAAGGTAGAATAAAAAGAAGATGCATGTGCTGCCTTTGTGATGGACTTCATGAGAATATCAAGTTAGCATTCAGGGGAGTCTGTCATGGAAAGGCAGAGAAATCTCACCTCATTCCCCTTTTCAGGTCTGAGGTTTAGTGGATCTAAAAATTCAAGGGGTTGAAGACAGTGTTGTATAGAATGAAATAAAAATACTTCACTACTGTACTTAAGTATATTTTGGAGTACTTTATACTTTCCAAGAGTGTACATTTTTTTGAGAACTTTCACTTTTACTTTACTAAATTTACGAACTTAATTGCATACTTTTACTCCGATACATTTTCAATGTTTGGTTTAGTAAAAAAATAAAATAAAAAATGAGCGAGAGAAACGCAAGTGTTTTGACCCCACCTACTGACTACAAAGTCGGGTCTTGCCTGGGCTTTTTCATCAACACCAATAGGATACGCCTGTTTCGCAAAGCCAGTCTAAATTTATCCTACACTTGGTTGTGTATATCATTTTAAGTGAACTTCAAAGTTTACCAAAATGTTAAAAAATGTCATTCAAACTGCATTTACTTTTTACTTATACTTTTCACTACATTACTTGAGTACATCTGTTTTTACAGTAATTCTTATACTTAAGTACACGCCATTTCAGATACTTTAAGACTTTTACTTAAGTAACATTTCAGTCAGTGACTTGGACTTTTACCAAAGTCATATTTTGGAGAGGTACTTATACTTTTACTTGACTCCGAGATTTCAGTACTTTATAAAACACTGGTTGAAGATGACCTATGTGTTAATTTTACTAGTTTGTCTGGATTCTTGAAACAAATACCATAAAAATGTTCATCGGATGAGCTTTGATTCCAAGTAACACAACTTGTATTTAGCTCCGGCTATCAGTTTTTTGTTTCATTTAATTTGTAATAACTCAACTTCTGTCTTGCTCTCTACACTGAATGTCCCTAAAGAGTTTAGAAAATATGATAAATCTAGCCTGAAACCTTTAGCAGAGACACCAGAACAATAAGCGCAGTGTCTCCCTGGACATTTTTAAGAAACTCGATGAGTTAGAGACAGAGGGAGCTGTTTTGTCCTCTTTTTTTCCCGTTAAAAGAGCTTGAGATGTACAGTAAGCTCAGAGCAGAGCATTAACATGCTGCAACATTTCCCCTCAAAGTAGGTATTTCTCATGAGGCCTGGCTTAGTTCCTCTTCAGTCCAAGCTATTTTAAAGGGCCTGGATACTTTTTTGAGTTATTTAAACTTTAGTGTCTGTTTTTGATTAAAAATATATAGTTTTTCAACTTTCAGCTAATAAATCCAATGGTTTGAACTTACAGACAAAAGTGCTTTTCTGGAAGTGTGTTGGGTAGAAAAATATTAAACACTGACAGAAAAGAGGCTCTGTGAAAATAAACACAACTGGCTGTTAGCCACTAATGACTTTAAAGTTGGTATCTGCTTCCTCTAAGCTTTAACCACAGGGGTGTTTCATTGTTTTTAAGGAATGGTGACCTAATTTATGAATCATTTGAGTAAATCTGTAGTTAGCATATCTTATAGGAAGCCTTTATTTGAACTATTGCAGCTTTTGTAAATGGGCTGGATTTATATTGCATTATATGACACAGTCATACTGACTATTTGAAGTGCTTTAGAGCTACACTGACATAAATACACTCCCAAATGCACAAAAATCATCTGGAGATAAGCAGAATAATAGGCACAAGTGCCTTGCTTAGGGGCATAATGAAATATGGCAGAGGGAAACTGGAAGGGAACCCAAAACCTTTGAAATGAAACACAATTATTGTCCTTCCAAAGATCCACAGAAGCACTTTTGTCCCTGTCCCTTTCTTCTTTTTGTCAATTGCAATTTATTCTATTCTATAAAGAAATTGAAAGTCTCCAAACGGATATAATCTGTCTGTCACTTTAAGGCTATCATGTTGTATTTATGAGGAAAAAATACAGACATTTTTTTCAGCATTATAACTAAAACAAAACCAAAATTAGGGAAAAATCTAAGCAAAAAATGGCCTTGTCAAATACTAGTCAAAGATCTCCATCCATCCATCCATCCATCCATCCATCCATCCATCCATCCATCCATCCATCCATCCATCCATCCATCCATCCATCCATCCATCCATCCATCCATCCATCCATCCATCCATCCATCCATCCATCCATCCATCCATCCATCCATCCATCCATCCATCCATCCATCCATCCATCCATCCGAGGAAATTTGGGCGGGGGATGCTATCCAGGCACGTAAGTTCCTGAATATTATGGCCGCCGCCCTTCCTCTTTGCTTAATTCCCACCTTGAGAGCTGTAGTATCGTGGACCACCAATAGAAGGTAAGGAACCGTGCCAACAGGATGAATAAATGGTCATTAGAACCAAGCTCAGTCCGAACTCGGCACGGATCAGTTTCAGAGGGCTAGTGTAAATGGGGCATATGACTCTTTATCTGCTATAGTAGGTTAAAACTGGACAGTGTACCCTAAAAGCAAAATAATTTGAGTTTCAGTGATGCTAACATTAAACATTCTGTGGTCTGTTCCTCTAGTTTTCTTTTCTTTTCTTCTTTGTGCCCCCACCCAGAGGAAATCTGAAGTTCAGGTGGGTAATTCCTGGTGACAGTCAGTGTAGGCAGTGATTTATGTGCTGTCCTCCAGGCTCCCTTACTTTGCCTCACCTTGTGTTGATCTCACTCCTTTTCATCTCCTCAACTTCTCCTTCCATCAGTACCTCCTTCTTTTCTCTGTTCACCCAGTGAGGTACGGACTCAATCTAAAAACTTAGGTACCATTTGGAGCAGACTGCCTTTACAGGCTAAATTTTCATAGCTAAATTCTCCCTGATGTGCTAACGAGAGGAGGAATTACTTTAGCTCTCCTTCTCTTTGGTTAATACTAAACCTTTCAATCTAAGAGAGCTCATAACTCTGTTCCACAGCAGCCACTGAATACAAATCAGGGTTACAGCCGTGAACTGAGGAATGGCACTTGTGTGTGTGATTGGACGACTAGTGCTGGTAACATTTTAACAGCTGCAGTATAAAATAAGGCAGCTGGAGGGAACTGTAGCCCATTTATTTTAAATTTTTTGACGTGTTAGTGAAGCAACTATTTCATGTTTGCACTGATAGTAGAGCTATTTCCCTGCTTAAAGGTAAATGTGCATCTAAGTTTTCAAACTTTTGCATCCTCCAAAAGATTATCTTGTAGCGTCTCTCTTTACTTTTCTCCATTTATTTTCCTTTAGTCTCTAACAGCTACTTAAGAAGGTGTGCATTTTTGCATCATCTTAAGCATATTTAGTTACTTAAATACAACTGTTTCATGTTAGTAGGCTAGGACATGAAACAATTGTGTTAAAGTAACTAAATACGCTTAAGCAGATGCAAAAATGCATGAATCATTTTTTCTGTGCCCTTGCTGCATTGCAAAGCATTCCCATTGCATGATGCTACCTTTGTATTGTGTGAACAAGGGGATGAATACAGTATATTTTTTTTTGCATGCATAGTTTTGCTCTTGCTGCTTCTTGCACATGTGTACGATGTATCCATTCATGGATCACTAATGCAGATCAGATTTATTACTGCTTTCTTCTAACAGGGCTTTTTTCCCCCCTCGTATTAATAAAGTCCAGATTAAAAAAAGTAGGAAAGTTAGTTAAGCTATTCTCCAATCCAAGTGGGTATCTGCAGCTCCTCGATAGCTAAAAATGGGCATCAAAGGTTCTGGTCTGGTCAATTGCTATTTTTGCCTTTAAGGTTTTAATGCTTTGGAACAGCATAATATTCCCCAGCTTTGAACTTTAACCCATCTGCTGTGCTTTATAGTCTTCAAGATGCTGAATTTTCAGTAATTTTCTCCAATAAACCTCTGAGGACATCACAGAACTATTGTTTTTAAACAGAGATTAAATTACACATGAACTTGTGATGAACTGTCGCCTCTCTGGGATTTAAACGGGATTTATTATGTTAACTTAGGCTGAACACACAAGCAAGGAAGACTTTTCAGACTTTTTTAATTCTACATATCATGCAAAGCATCTTTGATTTTCACCCCACGAGTTAACCCGATGAAGTCACAGTAAACCCTGTGGCCTGTTTATAATAGCCAGGGCAATGTTGTTTCTTTTAGTGCAAAGAGTCATATCAAAAGAATTTTTGGGGGATTTTTAAGCTGCACTGGAGGACAACAGCAGGACTTTCTTTCTAAACTCATTATTTTGACCCACTGTATAAACACATGTAGTACTAAGATATGAAACCAACCAAGAAGTAGTAAAGCTAAAGAAAAAACAGTTATTGACAACTATTTCTTTCAACTCAAAATCAGTAAGCTATGGGGGAAAAGTCATATCATGTTTTTAATCACTGATGCCTTGACATATATATATATATATTTATAGTGGATGAAATATGGTGGAATGCAGAGAGCGGTTTTCAATTCAAAGGCTCCAGTTCGCTCCGATGCGCTCACAATGTCAATTAAAAATGTTGGATTATAAACTTTCTAGAATAACATTTATTTGATTTAAGTGTGATTTTTTTTTCTGAATTAATAATTAAATAGGAAACGCGGGGCAACATGAATGGAGCAAGGTCTTACATTTACAGCTGGGAAACAACACGATAACTTAACAGCCAGTTAAATAAGACAATAAACATGGATCAGTCTCATCATTAAAACAAATGCCATGTGTCCCAGGGCCCTGGCATAATGATATGAAGGTAAAATGTCAGAAAATGCCTTGCTTGTCCTGAACATTTGAGTGAGCGGCGGAGTCAATGAGCGAACATCCTCCTGAGTGGGGAACAGGAATATATATATATATATATATATATATATATATATATATATATATATATATATATATATATATATATATATATATATATATTTAGGACTTCCAGAAACAGATGAACCGAATGGTAATGGCAAACCAAGTGGACATTGTGGTGGTAGACAGAAAGCAGGGGAATTGTAGCCATTGTGGTTGACATAGCAATACCAAGTGAGAAAACCTGGAAGGTCAAGGCATCAGTGGTAGCCGTGGTCATTGGGGCCCTCGGGGCAGTGGCCCCCAAACTGGAGGGGTGGTTACAGCAGATCCCTGGAAATACATCAGACATCTCGGTC
>NW_015150840.1:261581-262981 GCF_000732505.1 Cyprinodon variegatus
TCTCCAGTGATGGGAGTAACAGCGTTACTAACGCCGCTACCTTTTTTAGTAATGGGTAATCAAAATTATTACTCTTACTGTAACTATAATTGCCGACACCCTGTTACTACACGTTACTCAGGTCGCACAATTAACCTTTTTTCATGATAGGACCATTAGAGTGAGGACGACTCCAGTGGCAAAACAGCGTTTTCCAGATGGAAATACCGGCGTTACGTCGAGCTGCGTTTCCCCATCAGATACGGTTTCCCCTGCATCTCTGCACAGCGCGGCGGCACGATTCACCGCGCAAGCGACAGGAAACGCGCATGCTCGCTAAAGGCGCGTAACAGCCGCCCTGTGCTCGCGCCACAGGGGAACTACGGAGAGCGTGAACGATCATTAGCCTATATGGAATATGAATGGATGGATGGATGAATGGAATAGATAAATAGATAGATATAGCTACATGTTGCTGTGTCTATAACAACCCAAACACAGAATTTCAGAATTAGACAGCCCCAGTAATTAATTTCATACACTCGTAAAAGTAACGCAATAGTTACTTTTACTAGTAACTAGTTACTTTTATTGTGGAGTAACTCATTTACTAACTCAATTACCTTTTAGGAGAAGTAACCAGTAACCATAACTAATTACTTTTTCAAAGTAACGTGGCCAACCGTGGTCTAAATGAAGCTAGGGCAGAGGAAAGCTACACAGAGAGAACATAAAAACTTCACACGCACGGAAATATTTGTGACTATTTAGGAATCTGTTTGAAAAATGTTTTGAAACTTAAAGGAAATCTATGATACAAAATAAGTTGTTTAAACTTGGCTTCCTTATGGACTATTATCTAAATCACCAACCCCGCACATATGACCTAACCAGACCGACTCTGTTTTTCAGTATTCACACTGGCTGTAGTAGTACTGACTGCAGTTTCAGAACAATATGCATGTGTCTGTGAGAGGCGGAGGAACAAGTTTTTTTTATGTTGAGTGGCAAACAAACAGCAACTCCCTCTGCAAACTGTGAGACTTAATTAATGCTGCTGGAAACTAATTCTTCCTCCTCAATCTTCTCCACTAGCATCCCAACACGTAAAGCAAACAGAGGAAGTCTCCCTTTTATCAACAAGTTTGGGGGATTTGGACAGAATCCGACTTCCTTCAGTTATATATCTGTGCCACAGCACAAAAAACAAACAAGGAAGTGTCTGTGCCAACCCTATGGTGTGTGAAATATCTTTCTATGCTAGGTATTTGCTCAGGATAAAACAAATGCCCTTTCATTTGAAAAAATGATAACATTTTTGGTCCTAAACAGTAAATAAAAGGTCAATATTAGTGAATACTTGTTGAGGTGCAGAGACAGAGAGACAGAGATGATTTCTTGCTAAATTTATTGAAGTAAAA
>NW_015150840.1:265506-269296 GCF_000732505.1 Cyprinodon variegatus
AAAACTACCATGAAGAGCCAGGAAAAGACGAGGAACCAGCACTGATCTGCACAAGGAGAGTATATATAGGAGACAGAACAAAGACTGGACTAATGAGCTGACAAGGAACAGGTGTGGATGGAAGCATCTAGAAGGAAGCCAAGGGGAAAGGAAACAAACACAAGTGGGCAACAGAGAGTAACTCAAGAACACATCACTGCTAAAAAAACAACTACAAATACAAATAAACTAAAAATAAACAGGGCAGAACCCTGACATTTAGGGGCTAATTTTTATTTAGCAGAAGAACGGGCTAGCAGCAGGCACAGAGGAAAACAAATGTCCTGAATTCACACAATTTGACATTCATTTGCTGCATTAAAGCTGCCGAAGCAATGAAGAAACTGGGCTAACAAAGCTCTTACTGCTGTGAGCTAAAAAAGCAAACGGAAGGGAGACAATTTACTAGATATCAGCGGCTTATAGCCCTGAGTGGCTTATTTTTGTACGTGTTCAGTTCTTTCACAAAATTTAGTGAGCGTAGCTTATAGTGAGTGCACTCTATAGCCCGGAAAATGCGGTAAACAAGAGACGCAGAAGTGCTCAAGTACAGACAGAAAACCACAAGGATGACACAAAATTGAAATGAAACCAAGGAAGCAGAAAACACAGAAGGACATAAATCAAACTGTAACTGAAAAGTCAAAAAGAAAATTTAAACAGAACCAGAAAGTACATGATATAAAGTGTTTTAAAAAAAAAAGCTCTGAAAGGTGAGCATCATTTTATTTTGTTAAAAACATATTGTTCACACCAATAATAAAATATGACTAATAAACCTGTATTTACATGTGTATCAGTGGTCGGGTGTATTCTGTTGCTTGTACTTTTTAGTAAAAATGCCAAATGTTATCTCATTGATTGATCAAAATCACTGTTTTCAAGTGTAAGCAGTAAAATATAGGAGAAATATATTTAAAAAAATAAATAAAAATGAGCCGAAATGAAAACCTAAGATTGCACCAGGTTATATTATTTTCAGGGGCAAAAAACAACTGCTTAAATTTGAAAAATTAGTCAAATATTTATATAGTTAAAGAAGCAGACAAGTTTGTAGCCAGATTCCACATATTAGGTAAATGTAAGAAAGAAAAAGCAGGAATTTATTAATAAAATACACAAAGATCAATTACTTCACCACCAACATTTACCATTTTAACATTTGAACCCAAAAGTGGTAAATATTTTTAAGTCTATTCTTTATTTCTACATCTAAAATCAAACTCATTTCAACTATTTTTCTTAATTTTTCAATTTTATTCTTTAAGTTGTGCAACAAGCATGATTCATTTCAACTGTCTTACAGGTAAAACTACGTTTTATTGCTGATAATAGGATTTCAGTGATGTTAAATCTTGGGGTTACAGTATGTTGTTGGTTTCTACAACAGCAGGGCAACAGAAACTTTAGATCAAGCACTGGACACTGTGACCCATTTAGGTAAGGAAAATAGAAACTCAAAGTCCATCATAGTCTGTTTAACTTCAAAGTAAGAATAATGACCACTGACAGTTCGGTAGGTTGTTTTTCCCCTGTGTGCAATGTTTCAAAGCTTAGATTGATATTTTAATTGAATTATATTGTAACACAGGAAGCCAGAGGCTGATACTCATTAAGCTGTCTTAGTTCTTCCTTTCACGCGGCCGAGCTGCAACAAATCTTCAATCTTAGCAGCAACATGAAAGGTTAAATGTCACTGCTTTTCTGGATTTTTCATCTTCTCTATCTCATAAACCACCCGAGATAACTAATTTAACATCAATTCACGTTAAAGGGAGTTTTAAAGCTATATTTTGTGAAGTTTCACCCTTTAATAGTTTCATTATCTCTAATTAAAGATGATGCATGAGGGTGGGTTTTTATTAACATTCTCAGAGCGGTCATATGCCAACGGCCTGCTGTTCTGTGGCACACAGTGCTACATCACTAATTATTAAATAGCTTCACCTTAAGAAGAGACAATTTGTGTCTTTGATACTACTTTCTACAGAAGCACCATAGAGAGCGTTCGGACCAGCTTTCTCACTGTGTGGTGTTGAGGATGCCGCTCATCAGACTGGAGAAAGGTAAGGAGAGTACTGGGAACTGCAGAGAAGATCATCAGGGCTCCTCTTCCCTCCATAAAAGACATTTCATTCCTATAAACCAGGCGGGATTCGAACTCCAAATCTGATAGTTAAAAGGCATTTTAGTTAATCCTAGCCTAGTAAACTAGCCCCATCCGCGAGTGTCCGAAATCATTTTTGCCTGCAGGTGGTCTAGCCTCGATCAATGCCCCAGGCCCTAGAACTGGCGGGCCAATCACAACGCAAAGATGTGTTTTGAATTTTTGGATGTAAAGCGGACGGGTCTTTGAGGGCGGGACGACAAAGCTGCACAGTTTTTGTTGAAACGTGAGCAGGAAGAGGCTCTACGCTCACTCATTTTTAAGAAGGAAGTATTCGGGGCTTTTCCGGCAGGCTGTTAGTTTACGCTCCCCCACCAGCTTTCTGTCGAGCTTACTACGTCACAGTCATTTGCGTTCATTGGTCAGAGCGTTGGCCAATAGGCGCAGACATGGTTTGAAAAACAACGGGTTGTTCCCATCAACAATCTTCCGATGTCTCATTCATTGGGGCCAGACTAAATTACACATTTAATCTCACATTTAGTCTGGTTTATCAGGCTATGTTAACCCATCGGCAAAAGAGATGCATACACAACTTGGAAACCAGGATGGATTAGAATTCGGAGCCATAGTTACCGCACCTTTACATAGCTGTTATGCATCAGAAGGACTGTTTATCATATTGCCATTTCACATTTTTTGGTATTATTTATTTATATAGTCATTATCAATACTATTATTATGGAACAAAAGAGTCCAGCTGTGAAATAATGAAGACATTATGATACCCGCTCAATTGTAGTTCTGAAAGAGTTCTATCCAGCAGATGCTGCCATTCTAAATTGTATCAAATGTATTGAGCTTGGTTTTGGCCAATTGTGTCAAATGGGTTCATTGGTTCATGGGTGTTTGAAATTGCCATCGTTAGGAATTTGTGACAAGAATGCAATAAGGATGTTATTTCCCTGTGTTTATTGACGTCCAATACCTTTTTTTATGTTCAGTTAAAAAATTTAAAAAATAGATCCTTTAAAAAGATGGCCACCATAGAGATAGCTGCTTGCCTTCTATCCATTTTTCCCCCCTACAAACCTACTTGCATTCTGACAATTTTTAGCTGCGGTTGTCGTAAAGTCAAACTTCAAGACCAAATAGCAGAATATGGTGCACACTGCAAACTCCAAAACATGCAAGCGCGGAAAAACAAACGCAAAAGACAAATGCTGCAAACAAAAAAGAAACAAGAGGCAAACCGGTGTAAGCGCACAGCAAAAGGCGAAATGAGCTGCAAACACGTATGATTCAAACTCTAAAATACGCAACCATAAAAAAACAAATGCAACAGAAAAACGCTGCAATTACTAAAAACAATCAACAAAGCAAATGCCTGGGGATGTTTCTGCTCAGTTTTCTTCCACCGTCCAACATGACTGTTTTGTTGCTGATGTTTTCTTTTTCTTCCTTCTATCTGTCTTTGTGTTCCCCTGTGATGGAGAGGTGAACTGTCCAGGGAGTACGCTGCCTCTCGTCAAATGAGCGCTGAGGATAGACCCCACTGGCCCTGGGACATTGCAAGGACAAGCTGGTGGAAGCAGTCGATGCATGTTAGACCAGAAACGGTTCTTTGAAGGCAACACTTCTCCC
>NW_015150840.1:270112-289971 GCF_000732505.1 Cyprinodon variegatus
CTAGTAAATCACTTATTCCCATATTTAAGAACTTAAAAACATTCTACAATGTACAGTAAATTTTACAGTATTATAGTAACACTTTAAGAGTTAAATTTAACGGATGGAAGTGCATTTGGTCCCACTCTGAATTAGTTAGTTAATTTACTCTCTACATACTGTAGTGCATATCTTAGTCCAGTTGTCGTTGTAATAACTCTTAAATAGTCAATATACTTCAGCAGTTCAGTAAAAGGTCTTATTACGTCCTGTCAATAAAGAGTATTTAATCGATGATGAAAGAATTTCAACTTGAATGTATAGTTGTTATGGTTTTCCCCTTTGGAGTTCTTTTTTAGTTTCTTTTGGAGTTTTCAGTTATTTATGTCATTATGTTTTCTTGCTCATTGGTTGCTTTCCATTTTGTGTCATTGTAGTTGTTTTCTAGTTATATCTAAGCAGTGTTGTGTTTTTTGATTTGCTCTCTGTTGCCCCCTTGTGTCAGTCTCCTTTCTGCTAGCTCCCTTGTAGTTTCTTCTGTTCACACCTGCCCCTATCAGCTGATTACCCCAGTCTTTGTTCTCTCCCCCATTTATACACCTCATGTTAAGTTGGTCAGTACTGGTTTTTCATTGTTTCTTTTCTCATGTCTGTTTCCCCATGGCATCTCTTAGGCTACGTTCACACTGCAGGCCTTGATGCTCAATTCCAATTTTTTGTGAAATTTTTTGCGTTGCTGTTCACATTTCCAAATATATGCGACTTGTATGTGATCTCCTGTGTGAACTGCATTCATACAACGGAAGTGTCCCGCATGCGCAGTAGAGGACACAATGACATCACAGGCCAGCGTGCTCTATGTTTATGGTAGTAAACATGAATGGTAGTACCGGCGCCCATCTAGCGATATTTTCCAACCATAAAAACTCTTTCTTTTCAATATGGTTAAACATAAATACTGCTCTCGTATCATCATCTGCCATTGTTGTTGTTTTTCTTGCTGCTTCTGCATAGCAAGATGCAGAATAGTCACCTTTGTTGTGTATTATTGACGGCCAGGTCAGATTCATCCGACAAAGGTTCAGACAAAGGTTGCATTTGAAAAGATCAGATTCGCATCTGATTGACAACCACATAGCCAATTGGCGTTGGTCGGATTGGAAAAAATCAGATCTGTGTTTTTCAGACTGTCATGAAAAGATCAGATCCAGGTCGCATATGGGCCAAAAAAATCGGATTTGGGTCACTTTAGGTTGCAGTGTGAACGTAGCCTTAGTTTTTGGTGTTCTATATTTTGTTCTTGGATTTTGCTTCTGCCTTTACCTTCATTAAATCAGCAAAACTCATCTCTGCTTCCTCATCTCTCTCATTGGATCCTCAAACAACCTCTACCCTACCTTGACAACGGTGTAAATAAAAACAGAGAAGATCTATTTTACTCCTTTAGATTATTTAATATTCTGTCTCATTTCTAACCACAAACAATCTTTAAGGTATAAGAATGATTTTAGAGCTGCGCAGGGAATAAATGATTCATGTCTTAAACCAATCAATGTATATTCTTTATTTGTTTATTATTTATTTCAAAGTTATGTTTTCCAGATATTTGGAGGTGAGCTGGGTGATTCACAAATAAAAATATATATATATATATTTTTTTTTTTGCATGGTTTTAGTTTCAGAGGATCTGGATTTTTGCTCTATCACACACCAGTTAAATTGTTTGTTCAACCACCTGTAGCTTATCATCTGAAATGTGTGGTTTTTCAAGTATAATTCCACATTATTAAACCTAGATCATCCAAGCAAACTCTTTCAATTCTGCCTGGCATAATGCCCGTTGGAGAAAATTCCTCTGGGTGTAACATTAAAAGCTGAGTACCCCTTAAAATATGATGCTGAAAACGTCAAAAATACACCAATAAGTGACAGTGTGGATAAAGAGAAAATAAAATCACAGAGGGGAAAAGGAAGGCCTTTACACTTTTTTAAAGGCAGAAGTCAGAGTTCATTTTTAATGCCAGAGATTTATCCAGCACAAAATACATAATTGACCAGAGAGATTAACCTGAAAGTATGCAAGTCAGAGGAGCAAAACAGTCTGACGTGGAGCCTGAGCTCAACACAGCTGATTAGTGCTGGAGGATAAGATCGTGGAAGACGTAGGAGGAAGAAGACAGCAGAGATGAAAAGTCATCCTTGCTTTATTTAACTGTGTAGCTTAAGCTGCTCAGTGGGGAGTCCCGCACTTTGACAGTGGCACTGACTGAATGGGATCTTCAAAGGAGGACCAAGGAGCGTCTTAGCCACGCTTACAAAAATTAAAAGGCTCAGTCGAGCTTTCCGCAGCATGGAAAATAGAATATGGAACAACACCCATAGTAAGAGGCAGCTGAAACAAAAATGGCGGACACGTCAACAGGCAGCTTTATTCGCCATTTAGACATAAGACTATGCAGCATGCTCTTCTTGTCTTCCCTCCCCATTGTAATCTTGACTCTTGTTTCCATCCTCCCTCCTCTTTTTTTTTTGCCTCCTTTAAACAAGCGTAAATCTTGCTGCACTCACATCCAAATATCTCACCTTTCAAATACTAGGAGATAAGCCCGTTAGCCAGCGATCGAAGGTCAAGGAGATAACAGAGCAGATCCAAGTAAGAGGAGAGGAGAGGAAACAGCAGAGAATGGATGCTATTTCAAGGATATTCATTGTAGTTGTGCTGTTTTATTAGACATCTTATCTTTGCAAAGAAAAAAGAGAGAAATCTGAGGTTCTCCTGCAGAGTGAAGGGAAAAAACTATATGAAACATAAGAAAGTCAACCCAAATAATTCTACAGAAGTTTTCCAACTATAAACCTAAAGAGCTAGAGAAATTATTTAATCCAGTGCTTGAAGACTTAGAGACTAAGAGCTATGCCCTGAAATTTTAAAAATAATTTTTCCTTTAATCTTAAAATGGATGCAGATTTCCCTTTTTTGGGACTAAAAAGATGTAGCTAAGGTTTGACCCGAGAACTTAAACTGTATGAAGGAGTTTAGACGGATGCTATAACACCTTTCAGGAAATAAATCTTTAATTTTATCTTGGTCTTCAACAAAAATACAACCTGCTGTCTGCTAATTCACATTTAGTGGACTCATAGCTTCAACTGTTGTATACCATAGTCATCTAATTAGAGAGAACTGCTTTTTCTTTTGCCTTTTCCTTGGATAACAATCTTGCCAAAGACCTTCAACCCTCAGCTAAGAAGTAGGAAGGAATCGCTTTTTTCATGTTTTGAAAAAGTCAGAGTTTGTGTCTTGAATGGCTGCTCATGCGTAACGCAATCTACTGGAATGTAGGAATCTATTCACACCCTAAGTTTCTATGTAAACTGCCAGGGGAAGAGACAGTGGGTACAGGAGAACAAAAGATGATAATCACACACATCCACAGACATTTACCAACCAACGTGAGAGAGAGATTGATGTGTTTCTGGACCAAGGAAGACATTTTCTTTCTTGCAGAAAGAACCTCACTCATAGTTCGCTTCTACTTTGACTATTGGTGGATACGTACACGTTAGGCTGCAGGATTTATGTCAAATGTTAAATCACTGCAAATAATAAAGCGCAGAAGAAAAAAGTGAAGGTCTGCATAACTTGACTGTATTGATCAAATTGTATGACATTATTTATCTAAAGTTCTTTTAACGAATCCCAACAACAAGACTCAATTTCTCAATAAACTCAGCTGGTTTTAGTCTCTGTTGTCGTTGGAGACGATCCCCCTTTTAAAGATGAATGTTTATAAAACTTTGCATTCTTTATTGAACTCTCTGTATTCTTACTAATTTGTCATATCTTGGCCTAATAAACACATTGCTGACCATGATGTTGATGTTAAGATTAACTTTGGTTAAAAGTGACTAATCTGTTGAGGTTTAGGTGTTTTTTAGATGCTTGAATGTTGTCTTTGTCTATATAGTATAAATGTATTTCTGAGCATTTTTGTACTTAAATAACTTAAGGAGTTTATATTCTTTAAAGTTTCCCTTTCATTCTTAGGATCAATATCTTCTATGTCCAGCATAAGGAACACTTGGATGAAGTTCTCATTCTGGTGCTCCACCTGTTTTAGTCTAAATGATCCATATAACCAGATCATAATCCAGAATGGATTAGGTTCCAGTAGTGATTCTGAATATATTAATGGTGCTTTAATTGTGTACAATGTTTTTTTCTTTATACTCACATTCTTATCCTTCACCATAAGCTTCCCTTTCTCATCATGCACTTTTTCCAATCTTGGTAATTTGCATCTATATCAACTGCTGGCACCAAGGTCAGGAAAGATTCATGGAAATTGTGAAAAACATTTTGGACTGGGAGATTTAATCTAACATATAGCTATTAGTACTTTCTGTACGTTTCAATCATCGTACTTCATGTTGGTTCACTTTGCATTTGACATTTAACTTCTTTTCAATTGCTTCAGGGCACAACTTTATACTTTAACCTAGAGGAACCCTAAATAGGACTCTTAAATAATATAATCTTGGAGACTTAAGCTGTTGGTGAAAAACTTTGCACCTTATGGATTTTAAACACATTGGTTTATGCAAATATGTTCTTGCAAGAGTGTTAATTAAGCTGAAATCAGAAGAACTTGTTGAGCATTAGCTTGTGTTCAACCCAAGTTCAATTGAACTCTTCCTCCTTTAAAGCTTTGTGTCTCCTGGTAGTTTTTAGGTTGTCTAATTTTTACACCATCCTATCAAATAATCAGCCAGAGCAATCCTTTTGCACATATTGATGTTGAAAGGATAATCGAATATTTCATATATGGTGCAGCTAAAAACAACGCTTTCCCAAACATAAAGCAAAAAAATATTATAAAGAAAAACAATCGAATAACCTTTAAAGTCCTTAAAAAAAGAAAAATATCAGCCTTTAAAGTTGAGAACTGAGAAACAGCAGAAACAGATAACGTCAGCAGAACCCAGGTGAAACAAAACATTCACATCAACAGAGCATTATCTCCTAATCTGTGAGCCTGTCGGTGTGTGGAACCAGTTTGTCAGGTGTTTTCTGTTGCTTCTGGGACAATTACCTGAGATTAGGATCAAAACAGAAGAGGATCTATTTTCCATAGCAGCTATGGCATTCCATTCGGTCAGGGGAAAATATTTGCATTATTTGCACTGAGATTGAACCCAACACACCATGTAGTACCAGGAAGGATGAAGAAGAACTGCTGGAACTAGATACTGATCTGCGAGCAAACTGGTGGAGTATAAAACAGTTGAAACACAAAAAGAAAACACTAATGGAGAGAAATTTAGCATGGATTAATGCCACCAAAAACACTTTCTGTAGAAACTTCTTCACACGGCCACACTAACACCATCAGACAACCTCATTTTCATCTCCCCTCACAGGATTTCTGAATTCTTGTTTTGTAGATGATCAAACAAATCTCTCTTCCATCCTCCTACCTGCTTTAGTTTTGTCCGGACGTCCCAGCAGACGAAAGCTGGCGTGTTTTTCCTGGCTTGGACTCTGGGTGACTGATGGAGAATCCTCTTTTGTTAACACCTTCTTCCTCTTCTTCTTCTGGATGCTGTTCCCCATATTGGGGGCCCGTCCTTAAACCTCCTAAACCGGTTGTAGCATCTTGATTCCTTGTAACTTTACATCTGTGCACCTGCTCTCCAACATGAGCTAAAGTCAGCGAGGCTCTCCTGAATCCCTGCACTCAAATCATTCCTGATGAATCCACCTTTCTAAACAGAGTGGGTTTTCATCTATTTGTATTAGAAAGCTTCTCACAACATTCCTACAGGACAAATAACCTCCAGCTCATTAAATATGCAGATCCACCAATAAAAGACAAAGAAAAAAATTGGAATCAATCGAGCGTCTCCGAGCTGACACCCTGCTGTTCATGTGCATCCAGCCGCTGAAGGAATGGCAACATCCAGATCTGAGACATGCTTGTGTGTGTGTGTGTGTGTGTGTGTGCCCCTCCCACCCTCTGCGCTCTCAAGCCGCGCCTTCTCACAGCTGAGCGTTCTCACACAGACCTTCATCGTATAGATCATTCAATAATGCACACAGCTTTCTGCCACACCTGATCTACTTTCCTCCTGGTGGGAATGGTGATCAGTCATTTCTGCTCCAAACCATTACATGTACTGATGGCAGCAGATCCAGTCTACATTTGTGGGAGATGCAGAAAACCCAGATTCCTCCATGTCTCAAAAACACTGTTAGAGAGAAGGTAACTGGCAGAAAGAGAGCAGGAAATCAAAGGTTTGAAGGAAAAATTTAATATATAAACATCCCTGATATGCTTAATAATTCTCTATGATTTTTTTCTTTAAAAATAAGAAAAAAAAGAAAGAGAATCATCTGAACGTACGCATGCAGTGAGTGTTTGATAGAAACAGCAGAAACTAGGCCAGAGAGCCAGTCCCACTGATCAAAGCTGGCTTTGAGATGAGAGTATTCCAGCTATGCTTGAAGGAAATACAGATGTTGAGCCAGATGGTTTATAAGAAGAAGATAATGGGGAATTTAAGAACCTTAGGATCCAATACGTCCAAGCAGGACTCACTAACTCCCCATTGTTTTCTGTCTTTTACAGCACAACACCTTTTGTGAATTGCAAAGATGTTCACATCACTTCTATCTCCTCATAACAGCAAACGTTAATGCATTTTTCTGAGATTTTGGTTAAAGATTAACACAATATAACACACTATTGTAAAATAAAAAAATAAAAATGTTTTCCGACAAATCTAAACCTGGAAACATCATCCTGCATTTATATTCTATTTATAATTTAGCTGTGAATATTCCTGGAAGCCAGTATGAGATGCATCAACCAGCTCTGTGCATGAAGAGTCTCTTTTACAAAACAGCCCAAGCTCAGTCTGATTGGAAACTGAGCATCTGTGAACATCTGTCCTGATGCAGCAACGCAGTTGGATCTGACCTTGATTGGATGTTTTGCTCCCTCCATCCTTCTATTGACTCTGCCCAACGTAATTTCTCCTCTAAAGCAAAGCATCCACTCGGCATGATGCTGCCACTACTATGTTTTACATGTAGCATGTGCACAGTGAAATTTTTATCAAACATAGAATTTTATTATTAGGCTTAAAAGCAAAATTTTGGTCCACAGTGGTTGAACGACCACAGTGGTTTGTCCCAATAATTACTTTTGACAGTTTTCTGCAGAACCTCATATAATGTTCTTTTAACACCAATCAATTTTCTCTAGCTAAGTCCCTGTCAGGGTCACGGTGGGCCGGTGCCTATCTCCAGCTGTTCATGCACGAGAAGCGGGTTACACCCTGGACAGGTCGCCAGTCTGTAGCAGGGCAACACAGAGACACACAAATACACACAACCATGCACACCCCCAATTAACCTAACAGTCATATTTTTGGACAGTGGGAGGAAGCCAGAATACCAGGAGAGAACCCACAAATGCACATGGAGAACACGCAGAAAGGGCCAGCAATCAAACCCAGAGCCTTCTTGCTTCAAGGCAACAGTGCTACCCACTGCATCACCATGGAGCCATTCACTAGTTTCACTGCAGCCATTCACACTTAATTTCTAAAGAAAAATCCTCTATAAGACCCTGAATTTGAAGTGTGTGACAAATAGCTGTCCAGTCCACAGATTGAAAGCGATTGGTTACACAGGATTTCATTTAGGACGGCTGGGTGGGGCAGCAGTTAGCAGTAAAAAGGTTTGGGGTTTAAATCCCAGCCAGAGCCATTTGCATGCTCCCCCTGCAAAGATTCTTTCCAGCTACTCCAACTTCCTCCCAAGGTCTAAAATTACGCTTTTTAGAGTTAGTACGAACTCTAACTTCCCCTTAGAAGTGTGTGCATGGTGGTTTGTCTCTGCATTGCCTTGTGATGGACTAGTGACCATTCGTCTTTCTGTGAAGTTATTTTCTTCCACTTCACAATCACACACTTCTCTACGTTTTCTGTCATCATATCGAAATGTTCAATAGGAAGATCATCTTTGATGATTTGACACATTTGCAACCAATGTTGTCACTCAGTTGCTATAACACTGATCTCTAAATCTATCCCAGTCCTCTGCAGGCGGACATGACGAAGGGTGAAAATGATATGAACACCATCAGGAGGGAAGACGCTGCTGACCTCATGTGAAATGGAGACTCCTCATAGGAGCAGAACAGAAGAAGCCGTTCTCTCATCAAAGTGGCCACCATGTTGGCGTTTCCATCGCTTCTCTGATATAATGAGAACAGCCAGAAGAGATGAGAAGCTTCTAATAAAAAGCTGATTTACTGTGACGGGGGGGTGGGGTGTTGTAGGGTTGGAGCCACAGGACGTTTTTATAGAAGACGTATTGATTGTTATCTAAAGAGCCGGGGAAGTTACTGGGAGTCTTTGGGATGATGAAACAGGATGTCTTAGAGAATATGAGGAATGTATCAGTAGGACATTACTCAGGGTTAGTATCGAAAGGGTAAAATGATCTGCTATAAAGCGGCCTCTTAATGCAGCTCCAGTAGAACCGCGCCCAGTACATTTGTGCTGGTAGAGTAACGCCGACCTCACTACACTACCTCATCTGTCTTTCAGCTGAGAGTGTGCACTTAGAGTGCTCGGTACCCTGAGCTGAAAAACATCTCCCAAGCATGCCCATTCAAATGGAAAAGCGATCAAAGTCTGAGATGGATGTCAGGATTCGACGGGTGTCAGAAAGTCGGAGGTGAGCAACAGTGTGTCTGTGCACAAATCAAAAGGATTCTGGTGTACAGAGATGCTGCTGTCAAGGAAAGTGGTTGCCAGGGTTACCATTAGAAGAGTGAAGAGACGTTGATGCTGCTTTAAATGTTTCCGCCCAGAGCTGCTTCTGTCAGTTTCTATGCAAGTCTGATGGGGTTTATGAAAACACAGCAAAGCAACATGTAGTTGGATAAAAAAAAGTAATATTTGTCCATCATTCTATTATACTGCAACATATGACCTCGGTGTACATCTTCACATTTAGATCCTGAAAGTTTACAAGTTAACCCAGTACTCCCATCTAGTGGAAAAATCTTGCTATCGCCAAGAAAAAATAAAAAACCTATGAACAAAAAGCTGTGACGACTTTTAAACCTAAAAAGGCTTAGAATATTTTTACCCTGGTAACAAAAAGGCACATCCAAATAATATATATATATATATCATGAACAAGAATAAAATGTTTCTCCACTCATTTCTGTAAAATATATTATAATATATTGATTTATTTTACATTTAGGGCTTTTATTTTCTTTTAATTATATGATTTTAAGATATTCAGTGTCCAAGAAATGTTGAATATTGTGCCTGGTTAGTCTTTCAGCCATGGCCTTGGAAAAAAACTACTGTCATGAAGACAATCACTGGCCCCCAATATGGAGTGTACAAATGGTTATTGCTAAAGAAGGCGATTATTTACAGAGTCCTGTTTCTAAGTATGTTCATAAAAAGAAAATAGTCGGAAGGAAAACTTGTGGTAGGAAAACACCTATGTTTAAAATCTCTATGTACAGATAAGAAGATAAGAAGATGTAAGTATCATAACAGTTTTGCTTACATTTATTAACAGAACTGCCTTAATAAATAATATATAGACAATATAAACCATATAAATCCACGTTTTTAGCATCTTAATTCTAAGATAGTTTTAGTGTAAGTTTAGTTTAGTTTAGTGTTATGTTTTATGTGCATGCCTAACTTCTAGGACATGTCCCTGCAACCACTAAGGACACAATGCAAATCTTTGGGTTGTGTCTGGATTAGCTGTCTAAGCTCGACACCAACATAAAGATGTGAATATAAGGTTCCACTTAATCCCCCCACATGCTCCAGCATAAACAAGCGACTAGCGCCTGTGTTGACCAAAAAAAATCATTTTTATCTCAACATATTTTGAGTAAATCTCAAAAGAATGAAATACAAAAGCATTGACTAAGAGGTTAATCTCCAGCAGCAAAGAGAGGTATCCATGCCATCAAAGCTTGTGCAAGCACGCCATTTATTTGCACCCTCCTAGTTATGAGCTTGTGTGCTTCAAAGACATGTATTACCACTGCAAGACCAGCAGGAGGGAGAGAAATGCACAGACTAAATTAATGTTGCTATTAACTACCGTTAGGATCATTGTTCAAAGGTTCTCTGAGACACATAAGATGAATGTCATTTAGCATTTATGAAGATATGGGAGACCCAGAGCAACAGAGGATTAAGTAACACTTCTTGGTGTTTTAATGTGCAGAAATCTTCAGAGGATTTACTCACACTTTGCTAAAGACTTATTAAATTCCGGCATTGTTTTGTCATAGTCTGGTCTATCTTTTCCATACGGAGTCACGCATAAATGGAGTTCAACAGGTGTATCTGTTAATAAGTATTACATAAGAAGAGCTACACACACGCACACACACCCACACACACACACACACACACCCACCCACATGTCCTAGGGGGGAAATTAACTGTGTGTCTCTGTGTAAACATAGACCAACTCCCTCGGTCCAGGCTGATGTGTTCCAGCTGCTCTTCTTCCACTTCAAACATCCTGCATGTCATATGAAACAAAACATTATCACTGACCTTATAAAGAGTAAGCTGGATGGATTTGGTTAACTTTGCCTATGCGTTGGTTTGCATGAAATTTGTTTTTGTTTCTTTCCTAAAATGGATCTTCTGAAATGTGTTGTGTGAAACTAGCCTGAGTTTCCTATCCGGCCTTAGCTAAAGGGCTACATCTCAGTTCATTATGAATACTGGTTACATTTAATCAGCTCTAGTTTAGACTCTAATACAGTAAATTACTGTCCCTTAACATTTTGTAAAGTAGAGGTGATCTGTTGCATCTGCATATTTTTAATAAATGTATTTCTGCTGTGTAAGAGTGGATAACATGCTTACATATTATAAAAAACAATGTAGAGACTTGTTAAAAAATACACCAATGCAAGACTCTCTATATTTATTTTTCATGCCCATTCTTCAATTTTTGTTCTGAGCCTCCTTAGAATAAGCTAATGTTTATAAGACAGAGACAATGGTAAGCAGTATCTAACAACAAAAGCTACAGCAATGTTGTAAGACTTCTTGAAACTCTAGCGTAGCATAGAGCCCAGCACTGATTTAGTCATGCTCTGGGTTTCTTTTGTATTTCAGTGTTGCTATTGACAACATTTTGACAACCTACTGGTACATAATAACTACTACATTTTCAATCGGAGTACCCTCGACAGAAAAGGCATTCTAGAAATCTATCTCTATTCTTCAATTCTGTTGTATCTGTTAGTTCAACCCATAACCTTTTGTTCTCTCTGCTTTTTTCTCATTATTTTAGCTTAATCTGGTCTGGTTCTGTTTGGCTCTGACACCAGCAGGGAAGCTGCTTTCAAACACCTGCGATTATAAATGCAAGAGTTGCACCTATTTTTTTAAGTGCTTAGTCCTGTTTCTCTCCTAGACATAGTTGGGCGTTCTCCGCTTAACTGTTTCTTTCCTAGACAAAGTCACCTGTAAAGCTTGTTTAACGTGATATAAAATGTAATTATAAATCAGTGCTTCTATGGTCCTTTTGTATGTTTGCCTCTGTCTCCTTGATCACCCAGAAAGCCTTGGCAGAAGGCACTTACACCAGGCCTGGTTGTGATGGAGATTTCTCTCCACTGTTGCTGCACGCATGCGCTGTGTAAGGCATTGCTGAAGAGTTAACAACACAATCAGATCAAATTTGCACTGTCGACACATGCTTATCCAGGAGGCAAAAATGCAATGACTTGATGCGATCAGCTGATTCTCCTTAGATAGATAACATTTAACAAATCGGACTGGATGGTATGATTGAATTGTTTCAGTAAAGTGCCTTCAGATGACATGTGCAGTGAATTGGCACTGTACAAGAAACTTTATTAAAATTAATTGAGTAAAATAAAAATTAAACTGAATAGAAATTACATTGGCTTCCATCTGGACTACTTGACATTGTGGAAGCCAAGACTGAGCTTTAAGAACTTTGGGGATTTTTCCATTCTGGTCTGATTGATCACCATTGTATACAGACTGGATGACTGAGAATCTTCACCAGCATAAAGTAGTGGACTTGAATTTTTACACTTAGCACCTTGAAAAGAAGTGATCATCCATGGTCACTAGATAAGCAGATATATCCCAGACTGCTTTGCGAGAGCTCTCCACACAAAGCATCATGGGATTGGTTGTGGCCCACTCCTGGGTAGTGTCAGTGGCAACAAATAACAAAGATGGTGCATGGTGACTGAGGGATTTACGGGTTAGGACCGACGTTCAGACACAGCCAGTGATTGTTGCTGTAAAGAAATCTAGTCTGTCTCGCCTTCTCTTCACCTGTGGTGACGTCATCACCCTGCCTTAAGCGCCCTCTAAGGAACCTAAGCAAAGGATTCACGTTTACACCAGAAACCCTAGCATATTAGTGGCTCTTTCTCTCAGTTTTCATGAAATTGTTAAACTCATCCCTGCCACTAACCAGACCCTTTCTTTTCTAGTGGTTCCAATTCTTGTCCCTTGCAGCACCCTGTTAGCCAAAGGTATTTACTTTTAATGTAACACACTGTCAGGCAGGTCAGTAGATTATAAACCATATTTTCATATATTCTTAAAAAAACTGAGGATAAATGATAAATGTCAATTAGAAATAGTTTTGAATATTCTATGCATAAAGGAACAAAAAATGTTTGTGACCTTTTTGTGGGATTAAAGCAACAAACAATAAAACTACTTAAAGAGGCATTACAGAGTTTTCTAATGATTACTGCCATCTGTGGTCAAAACACAGAACTGCAGCACTCTTCTGCTCGTTCTCGTAGCTACTAAAAAAGTTTTTTCACTATTTTCCCCTTACATGGAGTTCCCAGTGGTGTCTGAGTTGAGCTGGATGCTGGTCACTACTGAGTATCCACAAAATCCATCTTAAATTCATCAATTTGATTGTTTGTTAGCTCTTACAATTTAACATGGATCTCCTTTAGTCTTAAATGGTCAAATAAAAAAAGGCTATTTTAAAGATAGTTTTCAGTAAAAACTTACAAAATGTCCCTTTAAAGCATTTTCAGTATGTTGTGGCATTAGCAATGTCATATCCTCTTGAGGTTGTGTTTTAATTTACTCCAAACAGACGCACAAACACTACAGTTTTACAGTACATCTCTGTCAGACTTTATTGTGGCCTTGCTGTATCCCAGCCACAGTAACACATTCCTCGTAATGTTGTTGCCTGGGAGACGTTTACCTTACCGCTGCAGCTTCAGGCCGGCGGTGATGGATGAGGGTAGGAGGTATCTGCTTACCCAGGTAAAATTACTTCTCATCAGCTTGCCTGTGTGCGTGTGGTGAATGATGGCTGCGTAGGGACATGGCTTGGTTGCATTAAACTTGTATACCCAGACACTTCAGTTGCTGCTCTCAGCCTGCCAAACTGTATTAAAGCCTGCTTAGAGTTGTGGCCTGTAATAGAGCTAAAGCTATATGTAATGTCTGTGTAATTAGATGTGTGCCGCTCACTTGCTCTATGAGGCCCTGTAATCTGCTTTACAGTTTCTGAATCTACTCACCCTGACCATGTTTTTCTGATGTGGCTGCCACACACATGCATGTGAAGAAAATTAAGCCATGAATGCCATGCATTACGACCGCTGTTTTACAATGCCTTGTCTGTGACACACGAAGCAGGCTCTACACGTGCAGAGCCAATGGCTGCACACATGAACGCACACGTGGAACAGAAAAAAAAAAATGACCTCACGATTTAAACAGCACAGTGTGCGACAAAGCAGGTAGTTGCAGGGCTTCTGTTAGGCCTCATGTTTGGATGTGATGTCATGAATGTGGGCGCCGCCCTAAGCCCTGCAATATGCCGCTGACACACAAACACAGTGACGCCCTCTGATACAGGGTAGCACCCGTTCTCACACACAAATGGAGAGCTGTGACACACACTGATTACACAGGAGCATGAAGTAGAGGCCCACAAACCCACAACAGTATTGAACAGAGCACTCCAAGATGCAAATTTCTGAAGAGTAATAGGCTCAGATGAATAAGAAAACAGACAAGATTGAAGGACGTGTGTGTTTCTTTTGCTGTGAGAAGTTACTCTAATTAAAAAAGCATTGAGGGACTGATTCTCTAAGAGTCCTCTTTAAGCTGAATAGGGCTTTGTGATTTGTTGTAATCTCTCCCCTGCATCGCATAACTCTAGACCCAATCTGGCATCCAGGCTGCCCTGAACTCTCACATGCACTCAGAGGAATTCAACACATAAAAACAGACTTATCTGGAAAAAAAAAAAAAAAAAAAATGGCAAAGATCTCTAATATCCAACATATGGTCCAGGACTTGACTTTAGAAATGATCTGCTAAGTCAGATAGTCATCACAATGTCTGGTGTTGACAGGAGGAATATTACTTTGGCTTTGGTGAAACGCACAAAAAATTCATTTCTGGTTTGATTAGGAAAAGTGAGGTGTGTCGTTTGAATAAATTCATCTGGACCATTTTTAAGTTATGGTATGTACAATATCTCAAGAGATAAAATTTCTTTTAAGTTCAGGGGCCTCATTTCTAACTACACACACTACTCTAGGGTTTCTGCCTCACTATCTACTTATAATACTAATACTAAAGGTATCAAAGTACTGAAATCTCTAAGAGACAAAAAACTGTAGAGAAACTCTTTTTAGTGCATTCTGGTGAAAATGTACAAATTACTTCTGACAAAACTGTATCTGTTTTCCCTTTTGCAAAACCCTTCAAGGTGGGACTGAACTTCTTTTTGCTGTCTCTATTTGCTTTCATGAGAGGCTAACAGGTAATATGTGGACCACTGACTTAATGTTCTTTAAATATAAATGCAAATAGTCAAACCTTTTATAACAATTGATGCAACTACAGCCATCTTAAATAAGGAAAGCATGTGTAGTTGCATCTCCCCGACTTTCGGATTCACGCTTCTGACTTTCTGGATGAAAACTTGTAATTTTCATTACAATTACGAAAGGAGGAGCTCTCAGCCGACCTGTTTTTGCACACGTGACTCACCAAACAACAACACCAACAGTCTTGGAAAGGGAGACTTGTAAAGGTGAAAGGAATTATCTATTTTAAGTCATAGTATTTAAGTATAAACCAGATTCATATATATATATTTAAATAACGGTGATATACGGTATAGAAGTGAAAGTTTGAACTGGGCTAACAACAGCTAGTGGCTGATTCACTAAACTTGTCACAGTCTTCTTTCTGTTATGTATTTTTTTTTTTAGTATTCAGTTTTACTTTGCTCCATTTTTCTAGTTTTAGTGGTTTAATTTTGATTTCGTGGTGTTTTCTTGTTATTTTTCAGTTTTCAGGTTTTTATTTGTTGCCCTCTGCTGCCCTCTTGTGTTCTCCTTTTCCCCATCTCCTTTCATGTCTGCTCTGTTCACACCTGCTCCCAATGTGCTCGTTATTCCTCTCTTTGTTCTGTCTCCCATAAATACCCTCTTTGTGCAGTTCCTCAGTGCTGGTTCCTTGTCAAACTTCGATCTTCACCGTGTTACAGTATCTTACCTTGTCATGATTGTTTTCCCCTAATATCCCATTGGTTTCTGGTTTGTTTAACTTTTTTCTTGTTGGATTTTTTGGATTTTTGGGTTCCTGCCTCAGTCGTTTGTTTACCTCGCATTAAATCTACAAAACTCCCCTCTGCCTCCCTGCCTCTGCATTTGGGTCCTCAAACCTCAACCAAATCTTGAAAAAACTGATGATGATGGTTTCTAGTGGTTCCTATAATTTCTAAAAGTAGAATTGGAGGCAGATCTTTTAGTTGTCAGTTTCCCCTTCTGTGGAACCAGTTACCGGTTTTAGTCCATGAGGCAGAAACCCTGTCTGCTTTTAAGGCGAGGCTGAAAACGTTCCTATTTGTTAAAGCTTATAGTTAGAGTGGGCTATCTTAATAGGTTAGGTGCTATAAGCTTAGGCTGCTTGAGGACACAGGGACCCTTTTTCATCATTCTGCTTCATTCTTTCTCTATTCTCTCAGTATTTGCTCGTTCAATCTCTAAAACTATGCTTTCTTTGCTTTTCTCATAATCTGGTCTGTTCCTATTTGGCTGTGACACCCTCCTGGAGAGAAATATCAGCTGGGCTGTTGCCATCAACAGCTTTGTTTATACATGTTGGAGCTCAGCCATGTTTTCAGTGTAGTCCTGTTTATCTGACTGTGACTAACTGTATGTGCTCTCCTCATCCTCTGACATGAGAGATGGCTCAGAGCTTGTCTGCCTGGCTGTGTGTTTCCTGGATGGGGCCACATGTGGAGCTGGTTAACAGTTGCCTTTTGTATCTCTGCTTCTTTCTGTAAGTCTGCTTCTCTCTCCTTGAAACCCAGTTGGTCTTGGCAATGGCTGCTCACACTGAGTCTGGTTCTGCTGGAGGTTTCTTCCTGTTAAAATGGAGCTTCGCCTCTCCACTCTCAAAAGTGGAGAGGACAAAACTGATTTATTTTCTTACCAATGATCATCATTCCTGATGCATGACTCAATTAGCAATAGAGGAGAAAAAAGCTGCTGCAGACTGTTTTTTTTTTTTTTTTTTTTAAAAGTGTGAACAGCGGCTGTAAGATGGCAGGATACAGGGAGAATCTATTCATTTGATCATATATTTTAACAATCCTTACTACTAATTAAAACAGAGAAACCATCATCATGAAAAAGTTATACCTTCATATTCATCAGTGCTGCACTTACATTATTACTATTTCTCATATTAAAAGGAGTTGTTCAATGTGACTCAACAATCTTCCCTCCCCAAATGAATCAGCACACCGGAAAAACGACGCCACTAACTTCGGCGATGCATTGAAATCAAGAAAATACAGCGTTGCAAAGACTTATTTTCCACCTTAAATATGGCAGGCTTCTATTTATAACAGGCCCTTAGCTTATCCAACAGCTCAAAAATGGCTTATCTCACTATTAAATATCACTGCTTTAATTCTTTATTGGCAAAATATGTTAACCTGGGTGAGTAATATTTTCTATCTTTGCCATCTGTTATTACCCTTGTTTTTTTTTTCATTTTAGGTTTTGATAAATCACATTGCAGGTAGTTAGTAATACTTTTACATATCCTCCCCTCAGTATTTTGCATGTTCTGATGATCAGCATATTTTCTTTATATTCATGAAGGAAAACAAGCTAAATGAATTATACTCCCTGTTCCACTCATTTAAGAGTTGATTTGCACCTTGATAGTGAACAAGCTTTGCTCACCTTACCACGTTTGCAGGTGTTTTTAAACATGAAAACCTTTAGTAGACGATGGCTCTATGTTGATGCTAATGCCATCAGGGGTGGTGTATACTTTTAAAGCATAGTTGTGATGTTATAATTTTATGGTACCATGCAATCTTCCGGCTCATCTTTGTACGAACATTGTATAGTTTGTATGATTAGGCTACTAGAACTGGTTGCTTGATACCCCAATTTATTTATTTATTTTTTTGAAAATAAAATCTGATGTTTCTACCAAGTATGACTAATCACACAGCATTAAACTGCTATTACCATGTTTGGCAATATCAAGTTACTTTTCTAAAAATGCTGCTATAGTTTAACACTAAATTGAAATTCATTGCAAAATAGTTATTCTGGTTGTCAGAGAGTTTCCATTTAAGCGATTTCTTTATCCAAAAGTTTAGCACTGATCAGGGCTGGGTGTGGCTAGTTAAACTGAACCAGCACTAAAATGGGTTAATCACCTTATTTTATCATTTAACAAATGATGCCATTCTATTTTCATGTGTTTGGGTAGCTTTTTAAACCCATATTAATCAAAAAAAGACTTCAAAGTTACAAGTCTAACACTCCTAGTGGCCAAAAGTTACATGGTGTGCCTTTAACTCTTAAGAAATATTGAAATATAAAAGGAAAGCAAAAACTGAACGAAACAGGGGGTAAATGCTCTCTAAAAGCACTGATGATACCTAAAACACTACAGAAGGAAATGGAAGAGTCTGCTCTCTGGGTGGAAGCTTTGCTTGAGATATATACACTCATCACTAATATACACAAAAAAAAATCTGGGGTTCAATTAGTTGAATGTTTGCTAGTTTGTGCATCAGATGCTCATAAAACAAGCCGGAAATCCAAAGTATAATGTGCCTCATCAGATATTTAAAGATGTAGCTTTGACCCATGGTTGGACCCTTTACAATGTTTCTCTCCATGCTTAATCTGTTCCTTTCAGGCTCAAACTGGAAATACCCTCAGACGAAATGCCAAAAAAACATTGGTTCCCACAGATTTTTAACATCAGGCTTTGACCACATCCTCTGCTGAGGAATTATTAGCTCTATATCTACTTAATATTTGGTTTCAAATAAAGCCTCCGACTGTTATCCCTCCATGTAGAACATAATAATAAATCACGAAAGGCTGTCTTTTTAGTTGCAAAACTTCAAAAGAAAAAAATAAAAAGTACTGGAGTAAATCTTGACTAAAAACAATAACACACCCACAGGCACACGCAGAAAGACAAAAGAGAAACGGACGAGTATGGGGATGGAACAAAAACAGGAAATGGGGACTGTGGGTAATCTCTGTGCTGCCGACCAAGCAAATGCACCAGTACACAGAAAGAGGGGATTAGACCCCTGAGTCGAGTCAGTGGGAGTCACTTTTTTGTCAAAATATACATGAGCACACTGATGTCTTCACCAAGAATAAATCCCTCTTCACTTTCCATCAAAACATTCCTTAGATTTAAATAATCAGCACAAAATCTGCTAAAAAACAAACAAAAAAAACATAAGAAAGACAACAAAGAAGCAAGAAAAAGCTTTAATAAAATACAGATCCCCAAAAGAATCTTAATCTTTACAGAAACTTTAAGGAGAGTTTATGACCGAGCCTAAATAAATGGAGAAAACCTCCATTTACTTACTTCTATTTAACTGGCAAAAGGTATTTGTAATAAGCTGCAACTCCAAACTTTCCCTTTGTAAATGAAAGACCTAAATTGTGCATTTACTGTAATAAAGATTTTTTTTTTTTTACTTTCTTCTCAAAGTGCTGTCTGGTCATCGCCTTAGCCTGGTGAAATTAATATGAACCAATATTAGGCTTTAACGTATCAGTCTAAGGCTTTTATTTTGAAATAGGAAAAGAAGAAAGTCTCATTTTTCTCCGTAAGTTGCCAAATAACACTAATGAGACAAATGTTTCCTGATCTCTATAATGAATAAAGAATACTGGGACTGGTAAAATATAAACTGCTAATGTTGCTAAAGTTTGCATCTGTTTCTGAGTTTTCTGTAGATGCCGAATTGGATAATTCTGGGCTAAATCCAGATTCCTAAAAACAGAGATTGTGAAACTCAGAAATCTACGCTGTAATTCTAAAAACTAAAAAATACAGTCTTTCTATTCCCCCCTCAACAACCCCCCAAATATGATTGAAAATGCACCATTTCTCCTTGATGTTCATATTCCCATAACAAAAGCTTGATGTCATGCAACTACATAGAAGTCAACTGGATCAAATGTAATCAGACCAGCGATAAATGGAAACAAGGTTTGATACACAAAGATTCCAGATCAATATTAAATTAAATGTAATAAAATTGTACCTGAACAGTTCTATATGTATTTTTGTCCCTGATTTAACAAAAACAGTATGAAAATACAGATATGCAAGGGCAAAGTAAGTCTGCAACACAAAAAAGCTTGTTTGCTTGTATGAGATGGAAGTTCGAATATACAAAATAGCAAAGGTTGGATGGTTAACCCTATAATGCCAAATGTGATACATACGGCTTCTGAAATGTTTTG
>NW_015150840.1:290138-298139 GCF_000732505.1 Cyprinodon variegatus
GGCTTTAAAGGGTTAATTGGGTGCAAATTGGCACTAGACAAAGTGAAACTGAGGCACAAATAACAAATGTACAGGTACTTAATTAGAGTATGCATTCAAATGACGCTTGTTTGTCTGATATCGGTATATTTTGAAAAAACAGCCTTTAGGAAAATATAAAATACTTTTTTCGAAACCCAAATTTCTTTGCTGAAAATATTGCATACTTTAATGAAATGTTTATGCTAGCTGTAAGCAGAAAGTCATCATTTCAAAAATACGAGACATACTGTAAAACATCATTATGTACGCAACTGAATTTTATTTTATGTAATTTCTAATATTTAAATTAATCAGGAAGCATCAGTAGAAATGTGCCTTGATACAACCAAAGGTACTGAGGTAACAGACCTTAAAGAACGCATTAAATACTGAATCAAGGATTTTTAGATTTTTTAGTTGAATATTTTTATAGTCTAAGGGGGATATTAAACTTTAACTCCATGAGAAAAGGGTTTGGATTTGTTCTTTACCTTCATATTGAAAATGGCGTTTATATGACTGAGTTTGTTAGGTAACAGCGAGCTTTCATCACTGAAATGCTTCAAAAATTCCATGTTCAGATTGTTTACTGAAAAGACACTGGAGCAAAAGTGAAGTGAAGCAGTTAGATCTGTAGAGCGAAACTAAAACATATGAGAACACTGACCCTTAGCAGCCTCCTGGTTGTGAAGTGCCAGATTATTATCCGTCCCGCCAGTGGGAACGCGGTTCAGCCCATTGCCGAGGTTCTTCTTTCTGCGACTTTTCCTCAACCAGCTGAAGGCCTGACCCAGGGAGCTTCCAGACTTTCTCTGTCCACGCTGAGCCCTGGCTTCCCTGGCTAAGATCTCAGTGATGTCCCTGGGTACCAGATCACCTGTAGACCTCCTCCGGGACATTGTGAGGTGGGTCCCGGTAGCCCTGGGTAGCAATCTCCCCCTCAGACTGAAGTCTTCTCACAAGGAATGATTCACCGGATTTGAAACCTCCTTATTTTCCAAGATTTGATGACAGAGTCGATCCCCCTTTGGCCTTTCTTAGTATCTTTTTTTTCCTGACCGCCACCACCTGGGATAACAGTGAGATCAGCAGGATGAGAGATAGAAGAAAGCTGGAGAACAAAGCCACTGGGAGGACTGAGTGAGACATTGAGAAAATAGAGCTTTATGGATAAAACCAGAAACAAGCTGGCTAACCTGGAGCATTCACTCAATGTCCAGCTGAAGTTCTAACATCATCACTGTTTTTAATCCTTACAGGGAAGCCAGGTCTTTGCAGATACAGTATCCTACATGGGTGTGCACACATGTGGTTTAGATCAGCAGAAACTCAAAGATGGGTTCAAGAATAGAGAGAATCCTGTACAATCTAACTAGGAATGAAAAAAAGATCCACACATTTTTACTAAACAGACAAACCAAAAGGGAGTGGGATAAACTGCAGACTTAAGTTTCCTCTACCTGCTGTATCAAAGCAAATAGTATTTTTCTACAGTGTGAAAAATTGCAAAGATCCAATCTTAAACAACTTACTCAGTGAGTGTACAGTCCTCCCTGCTGCTCCTCTTTTTTTTCTCCAAGCCTGAGAACAGCTTTCCAGGGGATATATGAGTGTGTTTAGCAGAGTGAATGAAGCTCCATGCTCTCTGAACAGCCCGTCCCTCCCTCTGCATGAGAGCCAGCCTCTCCTCCACCCTCTTACGTTGCTGTTTGCAGTCAGCCACAAAGCCCAAGCTCTGCCTGCTTCTCTCTACATACCAAACAAGCTGGATTTTTTTAGCTTTTCGTCTGCACTGTTGAGTCCTCTGCTCTGGCTGCAGGGATTGTCATTGTTTTTTTGTTTTGAACTTTGTACACTTTTTTTGCATCCCCTTGTTACCTTTTTTTTTACAGCGACCAGGTTCAGAGTTACTCCTGAGTCACAGTCACAGTGGTTCAAATGCATAGTTTTGGTACAAATGCATATTTAGAGATTGGCTTGTGGATTATTTTATAAGAAAATCAATCGTCAATAAATGCATGTAAAAAATTAATAAATATCTCTGATAGCTGAGGTTGTCCCCTGACCCTGTGCAGCCAGGTAGAAACCTGACACCCTTAGTTTAATGTGACACACACACACCTACACTCATACTCAATATGGCAGACAGGTAGAGTGAGTCGCAAGAGGCCAGATACCCTTGAGTCTTGTTTATTTTCCCCAAACTTTTAGCTCATTTTGACATCTCCGGTGTTATTAAATTATTATTTTGCTTTGCCATTTTATTTTGTTTCATTAGCTGGTTGTTAATCTATTGAGTTTATTGTATTTTATTGTATTTTATTAGTTTGTATCAGAGCAGAGTGCTTTAAATTTTGCTTTAAAAGCAGTAATCTGATATTGATAGATAGACTTAAGGGCAGGTAGGTAGGTAGGTGACTGAATCTGATTTTCAGACACTGACCTGATCATATAATGGAGAGAAATTCTTTAATCCAAACATTGCATGTATTTTTGTAGCTCTTGCTGAATGTTTAGCTGGAGAATGGATTAATTAATTATTTGTATTGGGTTCTGTTCCACATAATTTTATTGTGCATTTGCTATGTAAGCAAAAAAGTTCCGTTTTGGTTGCCTTTCATCAAATCACCTCCGTCCACATGCTTGCAATGTCACCCAGATGACTTGTTGAGTCAGATTTGTGGAGTGTGTGATTAAATTCTTTGAACAGATTCTCTCTGGAGCTCATCCAGAGTTACCATGGACATTTGATCAGATATCTCATTTATGCTGTTCTTGTCCAGCCTGTCAGTTCAGGTGCAGGGTTTGTTGTTGCAAATTTTAGAGTTGTGCCTTTACTCTTTGGTTTTACTGCTATTCAACAGGGATAATGACTCTTGGATTTGGGTCTCCATAAACAGAGTTTGCATGTTCTCAGTGTGCAAATAGGGGTTTTTCTTCAGATGCTGCAGCTTTCGCCTACTGTCCAAAAAACACGGCTGTTTCGTTAGTCGGCATCTCTAAGTTATCATCAGGTGTTTGTTGGTTTGCTTATTATTTATCCTGTCTGTATCTGTGTTATACGGTGACTTGCAACCTATTTGAGGTGTTTTTCACCTCTAGTCCAATGTAAATTTAGAATACAGAGCAGTTGCCTGAAACTCTGCAAGGACTTAACAATTAAGGGAAGATTGCCTGTTGTCGTATCACACAAATGGATACGTTTTATTTAGTCAGGCATGGCCTGTACAGGCTCACTTGCTCTGTGTTCCATCTTTAACCAGTTGGTTGTGGGTCAATGTCTTCATTTAGCTTCAGTGATGAGGCTGCATATTACCTGTCCGTCGGGATTCCTGAGCTATTTCTTACTCAACTTCTGAACTAATCACTGTCAGTCCACCTCTGAGGAAAAGTCCTAAAACACATGGCTCTCATATGCTTCAGGTCATCTTTTCTCAATTTGATCTTTTTTAGTCAGTAGCAGCCTTTATGATATCCCATTGGAAAACAATGGGAAACTATGAGGAAGTTCTGCAGCTAAGACAGAATGAATACACACTGTGTCCATTATGCCTCCATTAGTTTGGGTGACAGATACCCATTCTGATTCCATTTAAAATGATTCAAACTTAATTAACTTTCCCCGTGTATCAGATCTGTGGGCAGGTTATGAATGTGACATGATTAATGATACGTGAGGTCTGACGTTAGTTTGGGTTTCTAGAATGTGTGGAAGAGTGCAGAAGGTGGAGGGCTCTGTACCGTAAACTACTGTGCAGGGAGGGGTTAAAATGAGTCATAGCTCAGTTGAATCTGACTTAACAGCCTGAAATGTTTAACATTTCCATGGCAATGGAGAAGAAAACAGCCATCCTTACTGTGTCTGCTTCAGGGTTGAGTCCCTCTGGGAACCTAGAGTGTTTATGCACGAGTGCATGCTGAGGGAGGCACAAAATCATTAACCCACATGAGCCGTACTAGGGAATGTATAGCAAATCCAGCCTTAGATAATCTGTTTCTCTTTGCTACAATCACAGGCAAGGCATCTTTAAAAACCTCCTTCCTGCTGATGACGGATTACTGATTTCTGCATCATTTGATGCAGTAAAACAATAGAGATCACAGTGCCTCGACGAATATTCACACCTCTTGAACTTTTTCCAACTTCTGTCATGACTTAAGGAGTTTTATTGCTTTCATCTCAAGAGTCGGACATGCTGCAAGTCTCTTAAAGAATATCTCTATCAGCTTTGTACATCAAGACAAACACCTTTGGCCAACTTTCTTTTTTAAGGTCAGTTTCAGTCAGAATGGATGGAGCCTGTTTAGGTACAACAGATTCTCATTTGGTTTTAGGTCTTGACTTTGACTAGGCCATAAGACAAATGAATATTCTTTCATGTCATTTCTCTCACTGCAGCTCTTGCTTTATGTTTAGCATTGTCATCCTGCTTGAAGATGAACAGTTCTCATTCTTAAAGTTGTTCTTCCAGGACCGTCTGATACTTTGCTCCAACCATAGTCTCATCATGATATAGCTGATTAAAAAAAATTTAAAATTACACAACATTTTGCTGCTGCTGCCATGTTTCCATGTTAAGTGGGTTTTTATTTTGTTTCAACCACTAATACTGATGTCTATCAAGACTGATTTTCTTGTTAAATGTTTCCCATTGTTTCCATGCATAACATGCCTTAAACTTTAAGTATAGTTTCTTGTGACTGTCTTTGTAACCATCCTTCTTTTCATTCATTAATCAAGGCCAGATTTGACATGTTTACATTAACATGTCAAATGACATGCAAAAAAAATGTGTTTACAGTGCTTGAGATAGTTTAAGACTTTTCTAACTAAATGAAAAACCAGCTGAGCTAAAGAGGAGATGGAAAGATATTGGTCAAATTACTTATGACCTAAGAAACATTCACCTGATGTGACTGATGGCCAGCATTAGAATCACAAGGCAAAGTCCCTGGATGGTATATACCTCTGCTGGCATAGCTGACATAATAAAGTAAGTACAACTTACCTGATTGCAAAACAGTCATTTAAATCTCTGTACATTGTTGATCTGTGGTCCGCACTAGTTTGCTCTCCTTACTTCCTCTTTATTACATTATTGTTTGCATTGCCTCATTAATTTTAACCAATGAAAGATGAAATGTCTTATTCACTTTTTTTCTTCAACATTTTAAAATGTTTTCATAGAAACACAGCTACTGTTGAGCAAACAGTTGGTCTGTCAGTGAATTCCTCCATCTGAGATGTGGAGTTCTGCAGCTCATCAAAAGTTACTTCTCTAATTAACTTTTTCCATTTCAGTTTATTTGGGTGGTGGTTCTTTGGTAAGTTTGCCAAAGTTGCCGTACTTTTTTCATTTTTCAATTCATATATATGAGGTTCTTAATGAGCTTCGGGTCATGTAGTAAAGAGACCTATGCTTGCATTTTTAGGAATTAAGGATAGGTCTATAAAAATATATGCAATACTTTTTTTTTCGCAAAACTTTCATTAGAAATTGGCAATTGCAAGTAAGGTGAATAAAGTAAAACAAACAACCTTGTTCAGCACGAGTGTGACCTATGAGAATAAGCAGAAAATTGCCTAATTTCTGTATTTTGACCACAGGTGGCAGTATCGTCAGAAAACTCCCCTCATTTTAAACAAATAAGATGTAGCTGGATGACCCAAACCTGGCTGCAAACAGGTGTGCAACAGTGCAACAGCACATCTTTGATCCTGAGTCAGAGGCTGAAGAAGTGGAGCCTGTTGCTACAGGGCTACTGTAGAGACAGTTCCGGGGCAGTGTTGAAAGCAATGTTCCTGCAGTGAAAAACTTCCTGGAATCTGTCCATGATAGCTGTGTTTCTTGTAAAGTGATGGTTTGTGATAGATAGATCTAGGAGACACTTAATTTAGGTCATGAGAATCTGACAAAATTCAGACACAAACAGCACAAGCATGCCTAAGAGATAGTTTTGGTGCAAATTGGCACATGAATAGTGTACAGGAATTATATGCACATTTTTCAGAATTTATTTATTCTAGTGTTAGGTTCTGTGTCTGATATATTAAATATAACTTCCACGTCGGATGTGCTTTAGAATTAATGTTAGATTTTTTATTGTTTTTGTTTTTACTCTGCTTGGGTTGCTGGGTGAGGGGCAGAGCCAGCCAATTTTGACGTACTAATCCGAAGGTATTCGAACCGCTCAGGTTTTCACCAATAAAATATTTCCTCATTGTCACGATTAGTGCTGGTTGATTTTCTTTAGCCCTTGGATGTACAAAAAGCTTATGAGAAGTGAATTTTGCATAAAAGGTCACCTTTCTAACCTCTTAGGCCTTTGCAGAACTGTTTTAAATTTGATATTTTTACATTTTATCACCTTATAACCACAACCTTTAGCGTATTTAATGGGATTTTGTTCAAAAATTGCCAGAAAACAGAGAATAATTGTCAGCAAAAGAAAAAAAAAAAATTGGCTTACAAGGCCAAAGGGAGATGGAGCACAGCAACACCTATACGCTTAAAGTGTATTTTGGATTCTTGGGCTATTTGATGTCATAAAGGAAGCTGATCTGGTTGGCCTGACACAGTTAAAATAAAGAGATGAAACTTTCAGTAAGAGACCTGTGTGAAACTGTGTGTGTGTTTGATGGGACTGAAAGTAGACTGCAGGCAGGAAATCCATACTGCCGGCTGGGATAAGCCAGCTCTCTCAGAGCAGCATTATCATTCCCGACCTGCTTTTGTCCTGTGACCATCCATTCTTTCTGCCCCAAATACTTCACTCTGTGCTTTCCTTGAAAAACACACACCACTGCATCCAAACCAAAACACTAGCACATGTTTCAGCTGCATTAATTAATATATTACCTTTTTACCTGCACAAAAAAAACAAAACATAAAAACAATGTAATTTATACCATGGAGCAGCTAAAAGGATGGGAGGGGTGGAAAGGAAGGTAGGAGAGGAAAAAGAAATAAGGGCAGCGGGAGAAATATGGAGTGTAATAACAGTTTAAAAATAGAGAGAGGTCAATGTGCAGCTAGAAAAAATAGAGGGGATTCCTGTCCGTGCAAAAGAAACAGCTTTAATTTACCAATCGCTGTAGATGAAAGAGGTAGCAGCTGGCACTGAGAGGTAACTGGAAAGGTAGATGGAAAGACAAAAATGAAGCAAAAGTTAAAGTGGATTTTCTAAATTTCAGCAGAAACTATACAAAATCACATGATCTTATCAGTAGATACATCTTCAGAATAAAACACCAAAGACAGAAATCTGTTATTTCTGTGTTTCGGGACATAATCATGTACTGCATTGTTAGGAAGAATAAGTTCAATGAAATATTTCAAACAATTCCATTAAAAATAAACATAACCTTTTATTCCTGCTGTTCTTATAGAGAAGCAATTTAATTACTTTAAATCTGTGAAACACATGATTGACCGTATGTCATAGAATGGGAGCAGACAACGAAGCACTGCAAAAAATTTGAATCCAAGAAAGTTTATTTTTCATAAAATAAGAGCTTTTTTTTCTTGAATTAAGTAGTTAAGTGAATCACTTTGTCAATGGAAAAAGGCAATTTACATTTAAAATTACTAAAAACAACTGCAGTCTCATTTCAAGTGCATAACATCTAATTATCCTATTTTATATGTATATTAAGTGTAAAAATACTCAGTCCATTAGCCGATTATCTTATTTACTTGCTCAAATTAAGGGTAAATACACTTAATTTAAGGCATTTCACACATTTTTAGATCGTTTTTCCAGTGTGAAAATATCACAAAATCTCTTTTTATCCAAAGTTAGACAACCTGACAAATGATTAAGATCTCATCACTAACACCATTATGCACCTTATAGATGCATGCCTTCTCTGAAACACCGGATTCAAATGCCTGTTTCCCTATTTTTCATTTTCTGTTATAGGTAGAATGTGTAAACAGAAAGATTAATTCCATCCTGTAGGCTTCTGTGAAGAGTTTT
>NW_015150840.1:298870-322939 GCF_000732505.1 Cyprinodon variegatus
CTTAAATAAAACAGGAAGGGATTAATCTAATTCTCTAATCTAATTTCTCTCAGAAACAGAAAAAAGATTTTGATTATGTTGGATGTTTTCTGCTAAAACAAAAACCCAAAGTTGTTAAAAATTCTACAGCAAATAGTCCTTTTTTTTATGTGTCTCATAAAAGTAAAGTAAAAGTAAAAATTAAGCTGACATTGACATAACAGAGAAAACTTTTAACAGTGAATCCTAAAAGTACTGCTTTGGTTTATGTAGAGGCAGGTATTATAATTTGTTCAATCTCATCAATTGTCTCGACACTTGATAAAAATTAAGCGATTATGAAGTTCTTCTATCAGCAAACACTCTGAAGTAGAGAGCCGATCCTTGTTTTAGCTTCCAGGATTTTCTACTCTCTGATAGAGGAGCAGGTGTTTAGTTTTCAGCTTGTTACATGTTTGTCTCTCAGCTGCTTGACCCCCAGATAAAGATTAAGATGTCAGAATTTATAGGTCAGGTGGCAAGAAGAAGTGGATTGTAGCCTGTGCAGGTTTACATCACCCTTGCTTAGTTTATTAAGAGGTAATAAACTAAGTAAAACTGTGTGTCAGAAAAATACACCCCAATGAGCTACATTAAGTCAAAGCTCCATGTTCCCTGTTTTTTTTGTGTGTTTTTTTTTTATGGAGCTGTGACGTATTTCTAAGAATTTGGAAGCAGTCTGAGCCATAACAGGCCAGCTGTGTGGAGAACCATCTGCTTAGCAGCTTACACACAAAATTAAATACATTCTTTCTGTAGTATTCACCCAAAACCAAACCGTTACCGTCTAAGAGAAAGCATCCAATAAATTATGACAATATATTAATGGATAAATGTTAATTTACAGACAATTTAAAGTGTTTTTCAGCCCCTCTTCTTTCGGTTACCCTAAATTAAAATAAGGTCGGCACGATACTGTAATTTTTGTCACGGTGGGGTAGAGGTTTGAAAGGACCCAAATGTGGACACTAAAGCTCAAGTGGTTTCTTGTAGATTTAATTAACCCAGAAGGAATACTCACAACAAGGGGGGCAAAGAAATGACAACAAAACAGCAACAATGACTGAGCAAGGAGGGGCATATATAGGAGAGAGAAACAAAGACAAAGCTAGTCAGCAGATAGGGAGAAGGTATAAACAGAGGAGTCTAGAAGGGGGCTAGGAGAAGGAGACTGACACAAGAGCGCAAAAAAGAAATGCTTAAAAACTCAAATAGATCCAATAAACACCACAAAATAGGAATTAAACCAATAAAACTAGAAAACAAAGAGAAACATGGACCAAAGTTAAATGGAAAACTTAAACAGAACCAAAACCGTTACAATTTTGACTGATATAAGCTAATATTTTACAGTTCAACAAGCCAATACCAATATTTGTTTTTTCTAAACCTGCTTGTAAACTCTCCCTCCGGTCCTGCACAGTCATTACAAACAGCAGTTTGGCAATCTGTTTCAGTAACCTTAAAAAACATCCAAACCACCTGAAGATTTACTTTAGTGTACTTATGCATAATTTGTTTCTCACAAAACACTTAATGTATATCAATGAATTCTATTGGCATATTCACTGATTTATATAAATGTAAGGCTCAGAACAAAAGGACCCAGCTTTCAAGGCGAAGGGGCAGTTGGGTTTCACAAGATGTTTATTTAAGACAGAACTGTAGAGAACAGTGTTGGTGTCTAAGGCAGGAACCTCTGCAGGAAGACATGACAGGTTAGTGACCACGTCTTTTTGGTGGAGGATGTTATAGAACGTGTGAGTCCCTAACCTGGTCTTATATTTCAGTCTGTGCCCAAAGGACAAGGTTAGTTCCAGCTGGTTGGCTGCCAAAGAGACGCAGCTAGCCATTCACAGAGAGTCCGAGACGCTTGAGTCCTGGAGGTTGGAGGACAGGCAGGAGATCAGAACCGAACAGAGGAAGGACAGCAGCATAATCCAGAGGACGAAGCAAAAGCCGGTGTTGAGAACGTGCTCAGGAGTCAGGACCAGGAGATCAGAGATACAAAAAGGTTCCTAAGGGGAATCCAGGTCGGTGTCAGCAATCAGTTCCAGGTTCGGTTACCAGACAGAATCCAGCAGGAGCCTGAAGGTAGGTCAGGCAAACAGATCAGAACAGGGACAGGCAGGCTCAGAAGTTCAGAGGTAGAACAGGTCAGGATGAGGCAATCAGAACACACAGGTATTCTAGAGAAGTCACCAAAAGCTTGAATAATCTGGCACTAATGACTGGAAGCAGCCAGGTTAAATAGAGGCTGAAGCAGGTGGATCAGATGAGCGTTAATGAGAACTGGGCGGAGATAAGCAGGTGAATGAAATGAGTAATCAGGCAAGTTATCAGCGCCAAGATCATGACAAAAAAGTCTACATTTTTGCAATTTAACCTCAGCATAGAGGTGGCGCGTGAAAGCTTTGGATGTTTGTAAGAGAACATTAAGAAACACCATTAAAATAAAAAAAAATACAATTTTGTGAGCCAAAAGCCATTTGGATGTTAAGAATTTTTGCTCTTCCTGCTAATGGTTATGTGTGCAATGGTTATTTTTTTTACAGCATGGGCATAAAAAGAAAAATGGTCAGAGATAAGAAGAAAATGGGTCAAATGATAAACAATCCATTCCTGGAGGATCATGTCCAGCAATACATGAACTCTAAACACACAACCAGAGCAACACCGGAAAGGTTTAGGTAGAGGCGTGTTAGAACGGTCCAGTCAATGCCAAAAAATATGTTCAAGACTTAAAGACTGATTTCCACAGAAACCAATCAAATATGTATACATTTATGCCCAAATGTAGTTTAACATTATTAGAATTCAGAAAAACACCCACTCTTTGGCACCTACACTTGACACTTAACAATCTAAAACTGTTTAGAAGCATAAGAAAGGGAAATATTTATGGGGAATGTTTGAAAGTGACTTTGGATCCGGAGAGTATGTTTTAAACTTACCCCTTGAACTTTTTAAAATGTTTTCTTAAGAAAAAGCATTTTTCATTATTGGGCCTTTTCTTGTCAAAAAAGACAGTCATCTAGCTTAACATGTTTTTCTAAAAACCCAGCTAAAACTATTTTTGCAGCAGGAATTTCTGAGAGGGTGTGGTCGCCACGGGACTGTTTGGGGCAGGACAAAAACAACGCCACTGCTTTCCAACACTCCCACTCAAACTGCCCCGCTCTCTGTCTGCCTCAGTCTCTCCAATTTTCCCCTTTCTAACAATCTGTTTTCACTCTCTGCTGTGGGTCGCCCACTGATGTCACAATCAGGAAGCCTGAGGTGATCTTTGTCGTTTCTTTAAAATGAAAACTAGGGGCTGGAACTCACACACCATCTCATTAAGGGAGTTAAAAACAGAGCAGTGAAACCACGTTTAAATAAGAGTGTCGGTAAAGTCAAGGTCTGAGGTTTTTCAGAACTTTTTTGCCAACTTTTCGAATGTCATTGATCTCACTTTGTCAAAGACAGTAATGTTGTGCTTTATAAGTACTATTTACAGCACGTCATTAAGTATCTTATCGACAAAATTGCAATTTCTTCCAAGACTGGAAGCTGATGTGGACACGTCAGCTTGTACGCTAGATGATGAGTCACTAAACTAACAACTTCAAATCTAAGCTTTATATATTTAGATTTGAGGCGACTGAAGGGAGAATTTGTGGCGACAGCATGAGGGATTGGCTGCATAAGAAGGACAGCTAAAAAAAAGAATTAAATACAAGATCCAGATTATTCCATGTCTTGAAGAGTCAACTAAAAAAAAACTTTTTGAATTCAGTCTGGATATCTTCATTAGGAATATCTCCCCAGCACCTCCATTTCAATAGATTGCCAAAACTACTGGGATGCTTGCCTTTAAACGTGCTATTCCTTAAGTAAACACGTTTGTGGAGTTGGTCAACAACTAAGAGGTGTTTGTGCTTCAACTCTTTTGGTTTTTCCCAAGGGAGTGACATGGTGGTGGTTTTAGAACTTTCTTCCAGAGGTTAATTTCACAAAGCAGGTTTGAAAAACTCTGACTCAACTCTGAATTGATCTAGCCTAAGATTGAAAACTCTGAATTTTTTCAGTTTAACAACAGCTGAGTGAGTTAGTTTAATTAACTCTGAGTAGGTCGACCCAGAGTTAAGCACGCGCTTAAAGCCCTGATTCAATGAGTCACAATGACAATGAGCAAGAGGGGTTTTCCTAATTCACACATCACTGTGATTAAAGATTTTAATGAATAATTTGAAAAATAAATTGGAGAATGTTTTTAAAAGAAAGAAGGAGAGGAAGATGACATAGGAGAAGATTGGTGATGAGTTAAAGCATACATTTATATGAGCCCTAGTATGGCAGGCCATTTTTACATTCATTAAAAGTACAAGTTTGGTTTTCCATTTTGTCACTAAAAACATTTTTTCATTATAATTGGATTCTTCTCAGTCAAAATTACATTGCTACACCAAACTGTGATAACAGTTTTCCTGAATTACATTTTTGCCACCGTAAAATTACTTTCAGAATGTCAAAAAACAATATTAATTCGAGTAAGAATTCAGAATCAGAATCAGAAATACTTTAATAATCCCAGAGGGAAATTACTTTTGTTACACGCTCTAGTTACAGTTTTACATGATATATATACACATCCAAAAAAAAAATTATGGCTCATATACCTTGAAATGCTAACACATTTTAAGTGCCCATTTTGTATGCAGTAGTTTCTTGTGATTGGCTTATACAAGGGAGCTCTGTGATTGGTTGCAAACCATCTCTTGTTTAAAAAGATGCATTTGAGTATCGAGAGACGTCAGAAGGGTCTCAAAAATCCACACACAAACGCAGTGAAGTTTAAAGACCACTGGTTCATTGTAATTTAACTTATAATGTGTATAATGTTTTTGGACCAGCAATACTATGGCAAATGTGCTCTGCATGTGTGAATCTTCTATGCTTGTGTGAATCATGCCATGTGTGTGGATCTTGTACTGTATGTGTGTGAATTTTTTTGTGCTTGCATAATTCGTGCTGTGTGTGTCTTGTCCTATGCATGTATAAATCCCATATGTGTATTTGTATCTAGCTCGCCAATTTTTACATTTCTGAGTTTGTATTACAGTGATATGTATTTCCATTTCTTCAAAATAAAGCAAATGTTGAATGTTTTAATTTAGATATGAGGAATATCATTTTGTTTGAAATGTTCATTTGATCAGGAAAAATTGTATTTCACATATATAATATGTATTTCACAGAAATACATATTCAGACAAACTAATACATATATAAATGACCTATATAAATACATATACATACATATATAAATGACATTATTGAGGGGAAAATGTTTACTGGTTGAATGGCAGTGGATCAATGTAATCTCATGGAATAGAAGCAAAACTGGTAGCCGGTGAAGATGAAGTCTAAAACGTTGTTCTATCCGGTAGGACCTGTGCATCATCTCATGTGGTTCTTCTTCATTTTTATTCTGTCTTCCATCACATAGTAAATACTAAATATCTGTGCAGTTGTTTTTTTTTTTATAATTTTGTTATCACAACAATTAATGTGCTGCAACTATATCTAGTTTTTACAAATACTGTACCTGTTAAAGAACTTTGTGTAATGTTGTTAATGTGAGGAAGGATAAGGTCCTGGATGTATGTGAAGGATTGTGAGGTGAAACAGTAGTGCTTATAAACATAACTTTCTAAATAAAAATGACATTTATATGTGGTCTGAGAGCCCTCTACCTATAAGTATTTAATTCTCTGGGAATTGATACCACTCATTCTTTAATCAAAAGGACTTGCTATGTTTTTGTTTTTAACACATAATATGTCTAATGAATCTAGTGACTCATTTTCTTTTTGTTGTTCACATAAAAGTACGACTAACTCTCCTGACATATTAGCTTTAAGGAGGTCAGAGAAAGAGGATGCTAAGTTTATTCAGGAAAACCTGCACCCAACCAGGTTAGCTTTAGGGATAATGTTACTATGGTTACAGACACAGAGGTTGAATAAACTCTCTTTGTGAAACAGAAAATGCTTAGTTTCCCTGCATTTTCCCAGGTTTTGTAAACTCAGAGTTAATTTGATGAGTGTCTCTATATCTTATACAAACAGTGTACATTGCCATTGCAATGTTACCATAAATGTAGATAGCAGCTCTAAATTATACTGTAGCTGTAAAAAAGCTAATTATTTTGGTGGGTTACTATAGTATGCTATATCAGCCATTAGTATTCCTATTGCTGATTTTTCTGCAGTGTTGCTAAATATGCCAAGAAAAGTCCATCAAACTTCCTTGTACTCTGATTCTTGGTACCTCAAACATCTTAGACTTATAAAGGTTTGATTTATTGCCTGTCTCTCATGAGTGAACAAAGGTGATTTAATCTTATTCTTTCTTGTTATCAACTTTTTCATCAGCTGTCTTTTTGTGGGAAGTGGCTGTGATTGCGAAACACCAAAATTTTTTTATAATGAAGCAAGGAGATTGCCACAAAAGATTTGTGGGATAAACTAGGTCAGTGTCTTAACATCTTTGGATTAGGGGAAAACAGAAATGTTAGAAATTCCACTAAGTTTAAAATGAAATAGCCTTCTAAGCAGAATGGAAGCTTTTAAATGCAACAGCTGGAACAAACCGGCAAGTGAAAAATGCTCTGAAAGATGAGATGGCACACTTTGAGCAAATTAAGAAGTAATTCTGTTAGATCCCTACAGGCGACATGTCCAAACAAAGGGACCATAATAACAGAACAAAGACTGCTGTTGACAATTATGAAACAGAAACACCCATCTCTAAGTAAACACCAGATAAGCTCTCTGTCATTATGTTACTCTTGGCTGCAGAAAAGTATGGCCGTATGATTGATTATACCTCTCAACATCAATGAGGGTAGATGACATAAGGTGATTATTGGTTGATGGTAATGTCTTCTAAAGGGAATCATTTTAAGGTAAATGTGTGAAAACATTAACTAAGTAATTTTCTTCTATTGCTCCACTGATAGTAATATATATATCAACAAGTAATGTTAATTGCATTTTTACATCGTACAAAAATTTTAGTTTTATTATTGTGACTTCTTGTTTTATCCTGCAAGTTGTTTTCTAAGAGCATTACTAGCCTTTCTAATAGGAAAAAGAAACATATGTATAATTAGTATATTTCCAGCAAGTTCCAAATATTGGCAATATTGCTAACAAGAATGGTGTTTATAATGGAGTATTGATTTTGCTGAATGTTATATTATTTTGTATAAGTTATTGTTAAGCAGTCTGGTTATTGCCTCTTGCACAATGATGACTTGAGATGATCATAAGATGCCCTGCAACCCTACAAAGATGAACAGACATATACCTGTTTCCCACTGGCTGAAAAAACCTGTTCAAACCAGGGAACAATTGGCTTTTAGTGGCAGAGAGAACATCTCACTGATGTGTGTCTACAAGGGTCAAAAGACTCTGCAACCGCATTAAAATTCCCTTTGATCAGCATGCTGTGGGAAATTACGTGACATCATTAGCAAGGTACCGCTGTCAACACCACACGCCAGTCACTTGTGATCTAACAAGCTGAAACAAATCTGCTTACAGTTGATAAACATGTGGCATAAACATAGTTTGTCAAAAGCAAGTTTAGCAGAATCTTGTTCTATCCTTAAATCTAGTGTTGCGTCGATGCCATTTTTTGGCCCCAATGCCGATACCCGATACCTGGCTGTGCAGTATTGACCGATACCAATACCATCTGTTTGAAATTGATGTGTGTGTATATATATGAAGAACTGCATACTACTTGGACGTAAAATAATTGCCATCATGGCTTTGTCAAGCTGCTGCCTACCTTTGTCAAGCAGGAAAAAGACTAATAAAAAGTGAATCCAGCTTTATTGCCTACCTGGAATGGGTGACAATAACTGAATAAACTTTTGGCTCTCAAAATGGTATCGGTGCCCTATTTGTTGGTACTCGCCAATACCAATACCAACATTTGCTGGGTCGGGGCCCTGTCTGATACTGGTATCGCTATCGGTGCAACACTACTTAAATCATTCATTTGTTTCAAACTACCTGCTTTTGAGCTACATTTTGTCCAAACATCAGGCTAAAACATTGGATCCCAATTATTTCTGTGGGATTTCTTTCATTCCTTTATAATCTTTTTACAGGGGAAAATATGGTAAGAAATCGCTCTCTAGTAACAAAGGACCTTTGTGCTTTGAAGCAACCTTTGTGAGAAATGCTTTCAAGCATTCAAGAAAGATTCTGAGTAAAGCTAATAAAAAAGGATGCTAACTAAAATATTTGTTGTGCTAGTTACCAGGAATGAAAATGAATATTTTTGCAGAAACAATTAGTCTTATAAAATGATTGTGCTGGAAAGATGTAATTTAGATAAAACATAAAAGCAAAAGTCCTCCACCCATTTGAACAGTCCACCCATTAGAGTTTAAGCAACAAACTATTTTTGGAAAAGCATTATTGCGATATCTGAAAAGAAACCTGATTGATATCAATGTGTCTTAAGAAAAATGCTGTGTGTTGCTCTGGGGGTCCAAAATCAAAAAATGTATCTCTTGTAAGCTCTGATTTCAGTCACTGATACAAAGTATTATGACCTCCATAGGTGGTCCTCCGTAGAAAGACAGAGTCTGAGCCAATAAACTGCCATCTGCACAATGTAGAAAAGCTTTGAAATTCTAAAATGGTCAGCTTTTATGTTTCCCATCTTTGTAAAAACACAAACAAAACGACTACATCAATGTGGTGTTTGTGGGATTGCAGAAGGCTGGGAGGAGAAGAGCAGCAGAAGGTGGTGGAGGAGGACACACTGACAGGATGTTCAGGAGAGTTTGGACAATACTGTACATTGGAGCAGAAAGTACCAGAGCAGTCCAAAAGAAAGTCCAGCATATGGCGTATGTCAGTGGGACACTAAGTCCTGAACCGCAGCACCCCCTTATACCCAAGGTTTTCCCTTTCATTGGAACACACACCCACATTCACTCCTTAAATTCTCAGAACAAGAAATGAAGGAGTCAAAATGAAACTAAGAACTTTGACTGTTACAATTACATGACAGAGAGACTCCAAAAATCCCTGAATCCCAGTAGCTCTGTGGGTGTGTATCATTACACCGCTGACGCATTGGCCATTTTGTCACATAAATTACAGTCTTACTAAATCACCAAGGTGATTCGGGCAAAAGAGTTGAATCACCATTACATCTTGTCTTGGGCCCACAATTACCAGGATATTTTCATAAAAGCATTGAGCATTCATTTGAAAAACATAAGTGCAATTTATTTACAGGCTATTGACTGCAGATAAAGCTTATCTATTAGGAAAGACTAAGTGAATCATTACTGGAGTGAGGTGAGTCTCTGCCTATTTGTGGAAAGCAAATACTTACCTTTCAGTGTTGGAATTTGCTTTACAGTAAAGAGTTTGGTAAATGTTAGAGGTAGTGCATGTTTTTGAAGATTACAAATTCATCCATTTTATTCGTGCAGCATTTATGTGGCTAACATTTATGCTGCTATGCCATCTAGTGGTCTTTGAATGCATAACCTAAATCCTTTAATCAACAGTCTGAGCCACAAATTCAACTTTAGTTTTTTTTTAAAACATGTTATACTGTGATTCATTTCAGTACTCAGTAACTGCATGTATTACAGTATCAATGTGTTTTAGATGCAATCTTCCTGTTCCTGTGGTACTACTGAGGCGTTAATGGAGGCCAGAAGCCTTTGGCTCCTGTGATGTGCTCTAAACTTTCCTGGTTGATGGTTGTATTGACATTGGACTTAAATACACAGCGGATAAAGATTAGCAGATAAAAAGCTTACCAAATCTTACTGAATAAGGAATGACACTGGACTTCAGAAAACTTTTGTGAATCTCTCTCACTCCAGACTCCAGGACCTTGATTTTTCTTTTTTTTTTATAGAATGCAAGATTAGATTTATCTAAAAAATTTCTTGCATGACAACCATCCTTTATAGTGCGTGTCTAATGTTGTTTTCCTTCCATTCGACTTTCCATCCATATGCTTAAATATTGGCTGTTAACAGCCATCTTTTTTTGCAATGGTCGTTTGAGGACAGTAGTTTGTCCCATCATCTTGTATTCATTTCTGCAGTTGTACATTTTTTTTCAAAGTTTAATTTTCCAATATTTTGTACATCATTTTAATGAACTAAATAACATTTAAAAAAGGAATTCCTTTTATTGTCCCACAATGGGGAAATTCATTTTCTGCATTTTAACCCATCCAACTGGGGAGTAACAGGCTGCTATTGTGTGGCGCCCGGTGAGCAGTGAGGGGTTAAGGGTCTTGCTCAGGGACCAGGAGTGCAAGCTTGTAGGGATTAAACCGGGTACTTGCAACCTTCTCAGAGCACAAGTGCACTGCTCTGACCCACTAGGCCAGCACTCCCCAAATACTGGATTTCAGCTCTTTCTTAAAATGACCTAATTACTGTGTGTAACAAACATCCCTGTTTTTAAATTCAGTTACTAAAATAAAGTCTCGATTCAGTAATAGTCCAATTGATTTAGATCTACCTGTACATCCATATTCTCTTACACAGATTACCATCATGATCTTGTCCCCCTCTGCATCATCTCAACGGATAATTTTCCACACAGCTTCTCCTCTGGTGAATTATTAAGGTCAGAAGTTTAGCTGGAAACCGATCCTCCCATGAGAAGTACTGTTGTCAAAAAAGTGCAGGCAGCTATTTAAAGACTCCTCGATAATGACGAGGTATGACTGGAATCTTGGACTAATGTTCTTTTATTAGAAATCCACCCCGGTTTCTCAGATGTATCCACCTACACAGCCACCAAACCACAAACAAAATACCTAACCTGATCATTCTTTACAGCCGTCAGGTTAAAATAGCCTGCTGCTGGTTCTCTTTCTCCAAATCCAGTGTTTATTAATAAGCCTAAACAGATCTGAGGTAGTCATGGTCACACATAGCAGCGCAGTGAGTGTGAGGGAGGAAGGAGGTCAGCTCAGCTGTCTTTTTTAACCCTCCCCTCCACTAAGAGTTCATCTGCACCCCTTCTCCTGCTCAGTCTCCAAAAGCTCAGCTTGCTTTTGTCATCTTAACCACAACTTATTCAAACTCCTTCCATATATTCAACATCACTCGGGACTCAACCCACTGAAAGATAATCTTCGATATATGCTGACTGTAAGTACAGATGTATTGCATTTAATATTTGATGGTTTCTGTTTCTTATTTTAACCAAATTAGAATTTTTTGATGCTATGATACGTTTCTAAAACTGCCAAGACTTCTATTAAAAAAATAAAAATAAAAGTTAATTTCTAACAACTTTGTAAACAGTGAATGCTGGTCTTTTATCTCCCAAAAAGTTGAAATATTTCGATTTATGTTTGCTTCAGATGTAGGTCAACAGTCATTTTGGTGACCAATGTTTTCATAAGCTCAGGAGACACAGCTTAAACGCAAGCCAGAAGCAGCTGGAAAACATCATCATGTCAACGCTGCAACACTAACTTTAGTCTAAATCACATTACTGATCAGATTTAACCAACAATCTCTTTAAGATGATAAAATAAAAAACCCAAGTAAAGTTTATATACCCATCCATAAATAACCATGATCTTGATGATGCCACTTGCTAAAGCTTGAGAGCTTCAAAACCATCTGTCTGGGTTTATGTCGTTGGAGCTATGGTGTTTATATGTGAATTCATGAACTGGCCAGCTGAGGCGTGTCCAGACATTCCCAAAATCTTTGAGTGCCTGGACATCTGCCCCTGAAGGGACAGCTGTCCCTGGCATGCCATTTGTCAAACTGGTTTTCTGCATGGATCCACAAGTCCCAGTGGCATCCCAGTTTACAGTGCCTCGCCATAATATTAACCTAGCACTTCCATTGATATGTCTTCACTGTCAGTCGTGCATATGGCTGGCACGCCATTGGAGAGATCTTGGAAGGTTTGAAAGTTTGGCTCATTAGGAAGTAATAAACATTTCCATTGCGCCCAACCAATCTAAAACATGGATCAATGATAAATCAGGTGAGCAATAGTGATTACTCTATAAATATAAAAACAAAAGTCTAAAAGCCCTCTCTAAAAACTGAGATGTCTTCCATCCATCTTTGTGTTATGTCAACAAGCAATAAGGCAGTAAGGGGTTTAAAGTCAATTTCTCCCTGTTGCATTTATGAGTCACCAAGTGATGCAATCCCTTCAGAGTTAGACATAAAAAATGTAGTTGACCTTTTTTGTATCAGTATTTACGTTTCCTCCTTGTGGTTTTATATCACCTCTCCTGTAGAGCTCATGGTGGTTTCATTAATGAAATCTCATTTCTGCACAGGACACTGCAGGGACGTCTTTGTGGTTTAACAGAGCTTTCCTTGGTTTCATTGTACAGTAAACTGTCTCAGCAGTACATTCTCCTTCAAGTAAAACCTGCAAACTGGTCCACCATTGACTATTTTTTCAAAACGGTTTTGCACCCTTTCTTGCCATAAAAACACAGAAAAAAATTGTTCCAAAACTGCCTTTTCTTTGATAATGCTATAAGACTCGACAGAATGATTCAGAACAGCCAAGTGCCCAAACATCTGCTCATACAGACGAATGCTCACTTTCTGATTGTGAGTTAGTGTCTTTCCCCATTAGTGCCTGACCCTTTGGAGTCAAATAGTTTTAGAGGGATATTTTGGCCAAGATGGCTCACAAAATACCATCATGATGTGACATACTATCTGGTAAGATAAAATCCTAGGGTCTCTTGAAGACCAGATGACATTCTGGCAGGACAAATCTTAGAACTAACAAATTACTGTATGTTGGCTTTCACTGTGTGGTTAAAACATGTCTCTTCCTTTTTTTTTTAAAGAATGCTGCAGATCTAAGGGAGTTACCAACACCAGAACTGGGTACATCCTATCCTAGCCAATGGAGGACCAAGAGGAAGACATCTCCACCACCGGTGTAGGGCCACTTTTCATCAGAGAAGAAAAAGCGGACACAGATAGAACCATTGTGGAACAGAGTGATGGCAACCAAAACCCCACAGCGCAAAGCTTCACTGGAAAACCACTTAATCAAACAGCTCTGTCAGAGCCATACCTTCAGGAGATGGATGTCTTACTGAAAAGCTGTGAGAAGCTTACAGGTATTCCTTTTAGATCACGCCACATTGAGGGTTACTCTGAAACGAGTCTGAGTAAGTCCGGTTGCATAAAAGGCAAAGAGAAGGCCAGAACAGAAACCCATGAAGAAGCATGTATGTCTACCCAAGCTAGTCGTTCCTCTTGCTACATCGACACACAAATGGATGCGACTGAAACAGAAGATGAACTAGCAGAAAGCCAAAACCTTGGCACAGTCATCCACAAGCCTGGGAGTTCTTGCCACTCAGATATGCCGCTTTCCTCGGCAGGCAGCGAGCTGAGCGCCAGCATGTTGGAGTATGAGGACCAGCTGTTGAGGATGTTGGCCATGCTGGAAAGCTGCATGGAAGAGACTGGCATGGACTTTGAGTCACAAGAACAGACTACGGATGCATGTCATGAATATATGCACATCAAAAATACTCCTTATCATTACACGGACAAAGCATTGACTCAGGATGCACTCGAGAGCCCAGCAATGCCACCCATGCATAATGGTTCTAATGTGGAAGGAGATAAAGCTTCAGAAGATGGTGGGATTGAAGAAGCAATGGACTCAGCAGGAAAAGAAAACTCACAAAATAATATGGTTGATTATTTAAAACAGCGACCAGAAGGTCATCTTGTAGTAGGACATGATGTCCAGAACCCTGACCTTATGATTTCAGAGCTGGAAAAGGCAGAGGATCAATCACATAAAGAACCAATGACATGTGAGGGAATAAACATAGGGCATATACCTAATGAAGCACCAGAAAATATGGCAGACACTGCAGGGATACGCACAGATGACGTTAGTTTAGCAGCTGAAGGGAAACCTGTATCAAAAGCAGACCTTGAGTCAGACATGACCAAACTAAGTTCTCAGATGGACGACTGCATAGAGGAGGTGCAGCGGTTAGAGAAAAGGAGAAAAGAGCTTCTGCTGGAGGTGCTGCAGCTGAGAGGACCGAAGCTCAAGGACGATGTGGAAAGGGGAGGCAAGGATGAAGAGGAGATGGAGGAGTGGGTAGACACCACAGCCTTGGAGCTGATCACAGTTCTTAAGAAGGAAGAAGAGGCGAGGCGAGAGGAGAGAAAGAAGGAGATTCACAGCCTGAGGGAGGAGAGGGCAGATGAAGAGAGGAAAACATGGAAGGTGAACTTGGAGAGACAAGGACTACAAGATGAGCTTAGAAGGCTGAGGAGGAGGCTGTTTGCAGCAGTAAGGGACTGTGCCCAGAGTCAAGCCACCCTAAATAATCAGCGCTGTGATTTTGAGTTACTGAGGACAGAAGAGGTAAGACTCCAACTAGGAGCTGTAGCATCATCACTTTTTTAAGGAATCAAGTTTCTGAAATGTTTTCTTTTACATTTCAGGAGAAGCTAAACTCTCTGGTTCTGCAGCTGGCAGATGAGAGCTGCCAACTCAGATCAGCACATCAGGAACAGCTATTGGAGCTAAATGCAAAGCTTCACCACCAAACCCCCGGAGAGACAGCCAACGCCCAGGAGGAGCTGACCGAGTGTAGGAAGAATTCCTGCGGGGATGTTCAGCAATATGTGCAGGGTGGATTAAAAGCACTGGAGGACAGGTACTGTCTCTTTAATAAAACAGTGTGTGCATGTAATACCACATGCAAAATATATTTTTTGCCATGGGGAAACTTGAAATTAGGATATTTTGAGTGCATTTCAAGTGTGGGTTTCAAGGACAGTGAATGTCCATCCTAATAATAGTGTCCAACCAAATGCTGCATCCACACAGCCGGGTACGATTTATACTGTGTATATTGATAACATACTGATAATATAGGGGTGATATATATATATATATTTCCCAGGTATGAACCCATTTTGGTTGCACTGCTGAAAAGGAAAGAGGCAACGGCCGATGCACTGACGAAATCCAAAAATCAGTCCCATGAGCTGAAGGTCCAGCTGAAACCTCTGAAGGACGAGATTCAGAAACTGGAACTGGAGAGGACTTGTTTAGAGGAGAGACTTAAACTGACCCACATACAGAGGCAGGAAGATGCAAGTCGCTACAAGGTTAGCAAACAGTGCTTTCTGAGTGTGAATGGTAAATATTAAAGGCATTGCTCTTCTAGTTAGACTAACGATCTACTCTGTTTTAGGAAGCTATACATTTTCTGGAGGAGAGCATCCGTGAGCTGAGAACAGAGTTAGAGGTTCAGAAGAGAAAAACCAAGGATATGGAAGAAATGAGAGAAAGCCTCACCAAGCAACTTCTGCTTTACAGGTAGTTTAAGATGTTTCGGCCAGTTTTACATTAATAATGTAACGATTTACGACTTTTGGTTTTCTTTAGGATTGCCTCTGAGGACCACAACAGCTGTGATCAGCAAGATAAGACATGATCACGCCTTTCTTCTCAGTTGAAAAACAGCCTTGTTATGAATATGTGTTTTGATTTTTTTTTTTTATTATCTACAGAAAACAGTCAGCTCCAAAGATTTCAAAAATGCACTTTACCCGATTTGTTTGTCTGTAACGTAGGCTGCACGATGTAGAAAGGTTTCTGTTGCAAATAAAGGTCTGGTTTTTCTTACAGTGATGAGTGCGACTGGTGACTTAATGTCTGTCTCTAAAGAACAGAGCCTGTTTCTTCTACTTATAAGGCAAATGTTTCTGAAGAAGTAAACAATGCTGTACAATTTAATCAAGTGAGTGAGCTCAGGAAACAGAAGAGCACCGATATGTCACAACACACACTCATCTCACAGAAGCAGTAACGAATCTTAAGCCCTTCAATGTTAAAAGAAAGACTGTTTAACCATACTTTCTGGCTTAGTAAGATATTAGTGAGTATGAAACACTATGTACATGGAAATCTTAAAATTGTAAGAAGTAGGCTTGCAGGGAGCTTGAGAAAAATTTATAAAATGTAGACTCAATACTAAACATTAAAAATGGAAAATTGAGTGTTACAGAAACTGATTTTATGGTAGAATTTCCACAAAGAACATACGTTTTCTTAGTACTTTGAAGGAGGAACAAAGCAGGATCGAGTTTACCGACAGAAATTAGGTTATAAAACTCTTAAAAGCATTATATAAACGGTTTTAATATAATTTCTGAATTCTGTAATAAAAAGTAATTACCGCATTAATTAATAATTGAAAGGATGCATTTGAAAGCCCCCATCATGCATTAAAAGCTGATGCACTACCTAATTTCTTTACATTTTAATACAGCCAGAGTAGTAAATTACAGTTAAAAATGTGTCAAAATCAGAGGAGGCATTTCACAATAAGTGTATGAATGAGAGAGAAAAAAATTAACTGAGAAATTCAAAGAGAGTGAAAGTATTGAAGGTGTGGTGTACAAAAAGGAACTAAAAATGTGGGAATAAAGGAAGGAAAGCAAGGAAAGGTAGGTCATGGGAAAGTTGTGACATTATGAAAGCTCGAAAATCATAATAAGGGTAGATAGATAGCCATGGTTTACAAAGTAGAGAGGATTTCTGATACAATTAATAGGGAACAGAAGGCTCCATGTGCACATGTGTCACAATCTAACAGCTTGGAGCTTTTTCTTAACAGATTTGGAAATCTTTTATCTGGGATACTTTTAAAACATTTGAAGAAAAATAATAACAACTGGAGTTTTATTTTTTGTAAAATATATACAAAAATGTAATCTCTGTTGAGAAATAAATTAAGATAACCCCACATATTTCCACTTAAAGTTATAGTGGATGATGTTCTTATTCTGGGTGGATCATCAAAATAAGTTCTCCTAATTGTGAATCATTCTGGTGATATGTTTACATAAGGCAGTCCTACGTGCTCATCCCCATTTTCATTTACCGATGATAAGACTGACATAGTTGAAAAAATTGCAAATCTTCTTTCGAAAGTAAATTTTGAAACAGAGCTTGCACAAGGAGAAATGGGCATGTGCACGCTCTCGCACACGTGTAATAGGTGTTTCCTCTCTGGAACATCAGGGCTGTGCATTTTATTTTTAAAGTGGACAGGGCGGATCTTTTCAAAAATGTGCAAAAATTCTCCACTTCAACTTTAATTTTTACACATATACGCAGACATTTAAGCACATACATAGACACAAAAACATATTTTTGGCACCAATGGGATCCCATTATGTTTCTTAGTTGAAATGTATTTAACACTTGGCATTATAATATCAAAAAAGCTTCATATGATTAATTATGGTCTCCATGTTTTGTATCATGTAAACCTGATAGATTAAAGCTGCATGCAGACGGTCTGCAGCTTAAAGAGGATTAGGAAATGCTTGTCATGACCTGCAGGGATGTGAAACATAATGCTGAGACAGAGGAGGGTGATTTGTTGCACAGTGTCTTAGGAAAGCAGCTAGAAGATGATCTACAAAACTAAACCATATATCTTACATCTGTTAGACTAAACTTTGTTATACCTCAGTTCCTTCTCTCTGTTTGTCTATCCATCAAATCATGACCGGAGGTGTTTCCACAGAGGCTTAGGCTGGACATGCCAGAACCAATGTGAATGAAGGAATGGCTTAAAGTGAACAGTTCCTTGAAGCTATACAGGATCAATCTACACTGTAAATACAGGAAATGAATGTGTATTTTCCTAATAAACAACAGATTTTCCTAAATCTCTTGCTAAAGAATAAATACATATATTTACACATTAATGCTTGTGGCAGATACAGCAGTGAGAGATATGATTATAAATATTTGTGTTATAGTTGTATAAAACATATAAAATGAGTTGCTGTGCTTTGCAACATGCATACATGCTATTAGAATATCGTATAATTCTTAACACGACTAAGAACAATTAAATACAATTAACCATTTATTTGTTTTCAGAGAAAAAAGAAAAGTAGTTCAATATTCAGTGAGTTAAAGTTGATTGAAATTTATTCTGATCCTGCTCAACAAATTACACTAAGCGGAGTTTAGACCCGACTAGACCCCACATCGTGGTCTAGTCAGGAACACACATGTTTATTATAAGGGCTGTCCTCTCTATACTTAACTTTAGATAGGTATTATCAAAACTGAGATATCTGGAATTCTGATTTAACTAGTCATAAAATAAGAAGATGATATCTGTAATTATATTCGTACTAGCAGAAAGATATTTTAGATGTCAATAATTGTATTTCTAGACATCTGTAAAGTTATATTCATTTTTTATATCCGAAATAATAATTATGACTAGCAGACTATTATGGAGATATGAAATTAGAATCCATCCAAGTCAGAATTCATTTTAGAGAGGAAAAATGTTATTTTAGATATCTAGAAAGTAAAAGCCCAATACACATGATTGGGAAACGTGACGTCATTTGTACTAGTAAGAATTACATTTCAGATAACTAAATTGTTTAGGAGGAATGTTACTTTAGATATCTGAAATGTTCATTTTGACTAGGACTAAATGCATTTGAGACGTCTGGAAGATATATTTAGTCAAGCTAATAAATGTCAAAATAGCCTGCCATACCCACGCGGTACACCGGAGCTATGACAACCGTTCAACTATGGGGCTTTCTGATTGGACGCGCACATCACAGCTGAACTCTCATTGGCTAAGGAAGAGGCGGGCGGGTGAACCGTATACCTCAATGCAGGAAGGAGTTTGTTTTCAGCCCAACATGTAGCTCGTGTCCAGCAGGTTTTTAAGTATGTCTACGGCTGATATGTCCGCCGTGTTGAACATCCTCCAGTCTCTTTATCGGCACATACAGACGCTGCAGGAGTTTGCCGACAGCATCGTTTTCAAAGAGGGTAAGACGGCGGTACTAACTGAGCAGTCAGACTCGAACCGCTTTAAAACGTTTGTCAGAGGAGTGTTTGTCTGCTTCGATAAGGAGCTACAGCAAGTCCCGAGCTGCAGCCAGGTAAGAAGAACTCAGCTGCTCTGGAAAAATGACACAAACACCTCATCCTAAGTGGATTGTAAACATTATGCGCTGAATCAGCAAGTCATTTTCCATTTAATATTCATACCCTTTGTATTTTGTCCCAAATGTATTTAATTGATCAATGGGTAATTTAATAGCTATGGGGACTGTGCACTTTGTTGCACTAGATTAAAGAAAAAATAAGAGTTAATTTTTTATTTTTATTTCAGTTTAATATGGGGGGAAAAAATCAGAATTCTGACTTTAATCTCAGAACTCTGACTTTTTTCTCACAATTCTGACTTTAATTTGAGAATTCTGGTCTTAATCGGATAATTCTGGCCTTAATCTGAGAATTTTGGCCTTAATCTCAGAATTCTGACTTTAATCTCAGAACTTTGACTTTAATCTCAGAACTCTGACTTTAATCTCAGAACTCTGACTTTAATCTCAGAATTCTGACTCTAATCTCAGAATTCTGACTTTAATCTCAGAACTCTGACTTTAATCTCAGAACTCTGACTTTAATCTCAGAATTCTGACTTTTTTCTCAGAATTCTGACCTTAATCACAAAATTCTGGCTTTAATTTCAGAATTCTGGCCTTAATATCAGAATTCTGACCTATTTCTCCGAATTCTGACTTTTTTCCGAATTCTGACCATAATATTAGAATTCAGACTTTTTTTTCTCAGGATTCTGACTTTTTTCTCAGAATTCTGACTTTTTTCAGAATTCTGACCTTAATATCAGAATTCTGACTTTTTTTTCCTCAGAATTCTTACTTTAATCTGTGAATTCTGGCTTTAATCTTAGAATTCTGACTAAAGAAGACATGGCTATGGCTTCATGCTAACATGTTTGTTAGCTGTCAGAATTAAGTCAGAATTCTGAGATTAAAGTCAGAATTTGCAGAAAAAAAAAATCAGAATTCTGACTCATAATATACTGAAATAGAATTTTAAAATCTGTGTGTTTAGTTTGGTTTGAATGTGACACACAAACACAGGTTAGTACAAAAAGTTCACCTCAAAAGTATCCACACCACTTCAAGTTTTCCATATGTTTCCCCAGTGGTCACAATGATCTAATAAATCTTTTTGTAAAGGTTTGTTTTTTAATTGGATCTCATTTTCTATTTCTGCTAGATTTGCACTCTACCAGAAGTCCTGGCTTTTGTCCTCAACACCATGAAGAGGAAAAGAAGAAAAAACGTCCTTGCACACGGCTACAATCTGCTGGCCCTGCCGCAGGAGGATCGGGATGCTGATCACTTTAAATTCCAAGGAGACTTGACTCAAAGTGCCGCCTATGTCCACGGCAGTGACCTGTGGAAGAAAGTCACGTTGCGCCTAGGCACAGACATCATGCGGTACCTTCTGGAGAGCTGCTCCTTATTCGTTTCGGTGCCTCCTTCGTGTGTTTTCCAGGTGTGTGGCCTCCCGGTGTATGACAGGGTGTCCTCCAGCCCTTCCTCTGGTGGGTTTCGTCTTCTGCTTGGATTTAGGCGGCGTAGTTTCTCTCAATTTGGAAGAAATCAAAGGTCACTGAGCTTCAGAGGGAAACAAAAAGTTGAAAAACTGCCTGACGACAAGATGAGAAGGAGAAGAGTGGAAAAAGTGAATAAGAGGAAAAGAAAGAGGGGACCAGAGCAGACGGAGGAGGAGAATTTGTTGGGAAAGAGGAGACGGTTAGCGAGCAAAGAAAATGATCAGGACATGTCCGTAGAACCAGCAGTGTCTAGGAATAACGTGGAAAGTGGAAGGACTGGTTTCAAACAGCCAGTTGGGATACAAACAGCCGGGCCTTCCTCAGAGGGTAGTCCCAGTTGGAGATCAGGGGTTTATCCCCCTTTACCGCCCTCTCAATGCTACATCCGAACGCTTGGATTCATGTACGGCAACAGAGGCCTGCACAGCTTCCTTCTCAACAGGAAGAAAAAGAGCGCCGACGGATCCAGAGGGTTACAAGGCAAAGACTTGGTACGAATTATCTTCTTTGAGGGGTTTATGTATTTAAACGGTGTAGAGAAGAAGCCAAAGAAGCTTCCTCGGAGGTTCTTCAGCACGGTTCCCCTCTTTACTCGGCTTTTACGGCAACACAGGAAATGCCCCTACAGCAAGATTCTACAGAGGTTCTGCCCATTGCTCCAAGAGTGCAACTCTGCTGCTGCAGAGTTAAACTCCCTTTTACAGAGACACTGCGGACCCCACCGGGTCTACCTGTTTGTCAGGGAATGCCTCTCCGCTGTGATTCCTCAAGAGCTGTGGGGCTCCGACCACAACCGGGTTCATTTCTTGGCCAGAGCCAAAGCCTTCCTGCATAGCGGCAAGTTTGAGAGACTGTCGCTGGCTGAGCTGATGTGGAACATGAAGGTGAATGACTGCGACTGGCTGAAGATCAGTAAAACCGGTAAGTCAGGCCTGCCTTCAGGGTGTTCATTCAGTTTGTGACAATTTCCAGATTTCTCTCTGCCCAGATAGGTGACAAAAATAATCTCTAAAGTGCGCATTGGTACCAAAAGAAGAAGCTCAAACGTTAGCCTTTGTCAATTTTAGAATGCTGGCTTAAAAAGGCAGCTCGGAGTTGAATTTGGTGACCCTCTTGGCTTTTACTTAAAAGAAATGGGTAACAAACGAGGAGGGGAATATTCAGCAACTTTTTCTGGGTCTGGATTTAAATCTAGGGCGTCGTGTCGGGAAAGAAGGCCTCCGATTATGAGTCTTGTGCTCTATCTCACTGTCGCCCCCAGCCTTACAGGTGGCAAAGTCAAACCTTTTTTTTTTGAAGGGAGGGTGGTGCCTTTTTTTACGGCAGCAAGGCCTCAGACACCCCGTCCCCTCGTCTTGGATGGGCTGTACCAAAACTGAGATTTCGCCTTACTGGATTGCCACTCTAGGCTGGGTAAAAAATAAAGAAATGTTGAATCTTGAAACATGCTGTTTTTGGAAAAGTCTCTTACCTTTTAGAAATATCAGAAATATTTCAGTTTGATTTAGGATTCTGTAGCATTGAAAGAACAACAATAAAGTCTATAATTGTAGCAATGATGGCCCAACTTTTTGCTAATATGTGATACTAAAGTTTGAAGAAAGTTTATTCTAAAAACCCTGTTTTACAGCGAATGATTTGTCGTTGATCTTTAAATGATTGGCCGCTCATTGCAGGAAGACATTTTGAATTTGGATCACAGTCCCTTGGCGCCGTGTCGGTCATTAAATTCTGACTGTTCTGTTTTGTGTTTCTGATGTCCTGATCGGATCTTTTTTCATGCAGGCCGGGTCCCACCCAGTGAGCTGGCGTATCGGACGCAGATCCTGGGTCAGTTTCTGACCTGGCTCTTGGATGGCTTTGTTGTGGGCCTGGTTCGGGCGTGTTTTTACGCCACAGACGGTGTGGGGCAGAAGAACGCCGTTAGGTTCTACCGACAGGAAGTCTGGGCTAAACTCCAGGACTTGGCTTTCAAGTACACACTGAGACAGACAGTCCCCTAAAGACATCCAAGAGTGGATATATATATAACTAGCAGCTTTTTCTTTTCTACAGAGGTCACCTCGCCAAAGGCCAGATGGAGGAGTTATCGGCGACTCAGGTGGCGTCTCTCCCTAAAGGCACCGTCATCTCCAGACTTCGCTTCATCCCTAAGACAGACGGCATGAGGCCCATCACACGAGTTATAGGAACAGATCCTAAAACAAGGGTATGCAGAGACTGCTGGAGGCTTTTCCTTTTACAACTGGGAAGGAATGATTTTTACTTGTTTTAAATTTTTGTAACTACCATTCCTCCTCCAGATGTTCCAGGCACGGGTGCGGGACCTGCTGTACATGCTGAGGGCCTGCGTGCGCTCCACTCCGTCCCTCCTTGGCTCCACAGTGTGGGGGATGACGGATATTCACAAGGTGCTGAGCTCCTTGGCACCAGCCCAGAAAGAAAAACCTCAACCACTTTACTTCGTGAAAGTGAGTCAAAACATCTGATTGCGGCGTTTTCTGCTAGAGCTTCATTCATTTATAGCACCAGGGAAGATTATTTTCTTCTTTTTATTTCCGTCTCTTACAGGTGGATGTGAGTGGAGCCTATGAGAGCCTGCCACATGACAAACTCCTGGAGGTGATTGGACAGACCCTGTCCCCCTTCCAGGAGGAGCTTTTCACCATCCGCCGCTACGCAAAGATCTGGGCCGATTCCCACGAAGGCCTGAAAAGGGCCTTTGTTAGACAGGTGCAGCTTTACACACATGTGCTCATGTAACGTAGGATCCAGAAGCTTTGGATTAGTTTGATATTATTTATTTAGGTATGGAAAGGAATCTGGATACCTTTAATGTAAGCTGAAGTTAAGTTCAAATTCCCAAAAAATACTCAACCAGATTTCCACTAATGGGGGAAAAAACGTCTGGCTGAAAAGTAGTAAAAAATATTTAGATTTCAGCCAGATTATTTATTTTGTTCTCAGCTTTCCATAAAGCATTTTTATCAATAGCATGTGTCGGAAAACTAGCTAGAGAAAATCCAAAGATGTTTTTAAGTTACTTGTGGTCCTGGAGTGACGTCCTGGACAGCTGTGAAGGTTCAAGAATTGATTAGAATCGGTTCTAAGCTTTCAATTTTCCCAGAATCATTCCATTTGTTTTATTTTTGACTCAAATGTTCTATTTCCAGCCTGCAGACTAGAAATATAAGCGGTCTAATGTCAGTGAATAGAAATACACAGGAGTGTGTGTGTGCAGCCGTATGCGTATGCTGCAGCTTTCAGAAGTTTAATTAATTAGAGACAGAACCAAACAGCTACCTGCAACACTTTAGATAGGATTTTTTAATGCAAAAGACAACACACAGCTGATATAATTAAATGCCACCAGTGTAAGAATAAAAGCCTCATCTTTGACCCACTGCAACAGTGTTGTACAAAGTTAGGTTCCCTAAGGAAATGTGTTCCTCTTTTGAAATCATTGCTCCCCTTCTGCACGGTGAGGGGAGCTTTTTTTTTTTTTCAACTTTCTTCATCTTTACATCT
>NW_015150840.1:324541-326364 GCF_000732505.1 Cyprinodon variegatus
ACACCCATACATGATTTAGAGATTGAAGTTGCATTGTTTTAAAATTGTGTTTTCCATAAATATACAAAAAGTTTTGCATGCACTTTTTTGGGGGAAACTTAAGTCAATATATTCATCCTGTTCGGTCATGTAAAGACGTCAGATATTTTAAGCAGTTTTTGCGTTCCTTTTGTTGCTATAGGCAGATTTCCTGGAGGACAGCATGGGATCCACCAACATGAAGGGATTTTTAATGTCGATGGAGAAAAGTGGAAAAATCCACCACGCTATCCTAGTGGAACAGGTAATACTTTGATCAAATTTAAGGCTTTTTTATGATGAGATTTTCCAACACTTCCGTTTATTTTCACAGCAGTTCTCCTCTGATCTTCGAGGCAGAGCAGCCTCCCAGTTCTTCACCCAAATGCTAACAGGCAGTGTCGTTCAGTATGGAAAGAAGTAAACCCTTTATTTTCCCATTAAACCTCCTTGTGTGTTTAATCTTATTTATTTCTAAACGTGGCCCTTGTGTGTTGCAGGACATACCGCCAGTGCCGAGGGATTCCTCAGGGATCCGTGGTGTCCAGTCTGCTCTGCTGTTTGTGTTACGGCCACATGGAGAACACTCTGTTCAGAGACATCACTAAAAGCAAAGGGTACTCCAGAGCAGTTGATCCATTGCTCCAGCAGAGGGCAGTGTTTCTACCTCTGTGTTTCTGCATCTTCTGCTTCTACATGTTTTTTCTGCAGGTGTTTGATGAGACTGGTGGACGACTTCCTCCTCATTACGCCAGACCAACACCATGCACAAACGTTTCTGAAGTACGACACCCAGGGAAACATTTAAATGAATATTTTTAACTATATTTCATCACCTTTTTAGATAAAGCCATCATATATATGTATTATCTACGTTTCTGAGACTTGAACCTGAACTGTGTGTGTAGTACGCTGCTGGCGGGAGTTCCACAGTATGGCCTCGTGGTCAATCCACAGAAGGTGGTGGTTAACTTCCAAGTATCAGGAAGCGTGGATTCTTGCCCCGGCATCCGCGTCCTGCCTCCTCACTGTCTCTTCCCGTGGTGTGGGCTGTTGCTGGACACCCACTCCCTGGATGTCCATAAAGACTATTCAAGGTGAATAATGCTGTCAGCTGAATCATTGCCTCCGGTTTGTTTGATGTAGGACAAATTATTGCACATTTTTCTTTTTTAATTGTTTCTTGGAAAGTATCATCCTACATGAACTTTGTACAAACTCGTAAACAACTCACATGCTAGCTGAGTGAAAAATATTCCCTAATAAATGTTCAAACGCTTACGTTTTTCCCCACCTTTTAGAATGTTGCAAACACAAGCTGAAATATATTTTATGGACATTTTAAGTGACTGGCCTGCTCAACATGTATTTAGAAGGAGTAAGATGATAAGGAAAGCATCTAAAACGGTGTTGGAGTCAGCTTCCTGAAAATATTATAGCATTATTAGCATTATTCTCAAAACTATTTGAATTCATCTTTACATGCTGGGAATTTTATAGAAGCCCAAAAAGTTGTAAATTTTAGAATATGCCTACAAAACCTCTGAACAAGACAACATCATTATTAGAGCATCTAAACAACATTTAAATAACGTCTACGATTTCCCTCCATCCCTTAATATTTCTCTCATATGGGATCGCTTTTTCAAACGACGAGGCCAACGTCATCGGGTTCACAGCTGATTTATTTAATGTTTTAATTGGTGTGCAGGGAGATGCTGAAATGCAGTGTTTTCAACATTCATCATTATGCAGGGGATGATTTTTAGGTGCTGAAGTATATTTGTGCTGCTACCTTTTTGCAG
>NW_015150840.1:326524-339591 GCF_000732505.1 Cyprinodon variegatus
TATTCTGACTAGAATTGAGTAGGACTACGTCAGGCTAAGAAATTAGCGCCTTTTGTTCGACGTCCTCGGCATGAAATCCAAACCAGTGTCATGTATTGCTTAGCTGCAACACCTGCTATTGCCATATTTTCTTTCCAGTTGCTTTAGTAGCATATAATCCTGCTTGGAGAAGGGGTTTTTGATGCATTCACAGTGTGTGGGGAAAAATAAGATTAATGTCGTGATGCAAATTTTTACTCTATGGTTGCGATTGTCGTTTTAACTGTTGTGCGTGGGAAAACTAGTGAAACATGAAGTATATTCAATATATGATCTATCCCTAGCTAACCTGGCAATAGCAATATTGATATGTGTAGGAATGAGTTGAATTCTACGTTATCAATCTGGGATCGCTGCCGTTCAGTCTGTTCGTAAAAAGGAGGGAGGTTTAGTAAATTATTTCCAGCCGATTGTGTGACATGCCAGCTAGTACGTGCCTTACATAATACGCTTTCAGCCATTCGTAGGAGAGTGATTCTTCTGTAGCTTCTTGAGCGTTTTCATAACTAGGGGAGTAAGCTGATAAATCAAACTCCTTTCAAAATTCTGTCGGAAGGAAAGAACAGACATCTTTCCCATCTACAAATGCACAAAGTGCTTCTCTTTGCTCCTTTTTTAAATGAGAAATTGTCGCTATTTTAGCTAAAACTGAGTCATTTGACAGGTTGGTCGTAACGACACGGGTCCTCCAGCGTAGCCCTTCTGACTGTCCTCATTCCTACATGTCCCTAACAAAAAACCACTGCTGGCATGTCATTTATCCGACTCGCTGGTTGTTAAGAAACTGACAAATTAGCGGGACTCTTTCATGATCGGTTTGTTGTGAGACTGAAAACTCAGATCTCATGACAATCCAGCTTGCAGCGAAATGTTAACCCCTTGCCTGAAGTGACCCAAATACGATTTTTTTTTCCCATATGCGACCTGTATCTGATCTTTTCATGACAGTCTGAACAACACAAATAGGACTTGGCTCTGTGGTCCTGAATCCGATACGAATCTGATATTTTCAAATGCGACCTGTATCTGAATGGCCAGGTCGCATTCATCCAATCTGTATAGCATTAATACTCTACAAAGTCACTAATCTGTGTCTTGCTATGCAGAAGCAGCAAGAAAAACAACAACCATGATGGAAGATAATGCAGAGAGCAGTCTTTATTTTCAACCATCTTGAAAGGATTGTGGTGTTAATGTACTGGCTGAGGTTGGGAAACCTTGCCAGATGCGCTCCAGCACTACCATCCACCTTTACTTTTGTCAGCACAGCTCATGCTTGCTTGTGACGTCATTGCGTCCTCTACTGCTTACGGGGACACATAAGTTGCAAATGTGAAAAACAACGCAAAGTAATCGGATTTCAGGAAAAAAAATCGGAATTGATCATTAAGGGCTGCCTTAATGAACATAGCCTAAAACTTTTCCTCTAGTGAAGTTCTGGATGGAGTGTGTTGATTGGACAAAACATTTTTTAAATATTATATATTTTTTTTCGCAATTTTGGTACAATTATTGCTCTAATTGGGTATCTATCGGCTAAAGGCATGTTTTAAAATCTCTAGCATTACTGTGAGCCCATTTACTGTAATTTGCGTAATAAAAAAAAAAGTTGAAGTTGAGAGGACAGCAGTAACCAGTGGAGCTCCGAGGGTAACGGCTGTCAGATCTAATCCTAGCCCGTCTGCAGCAGCCCTATCTCAGCCTAGCCATGTGTGAGGTACCGCTGGCTCTGAGGACAAGTTTTTTTGTTTTATTTTCCAAAATGTTCATTTGATTTGTGTTTATCTGATTGTGTTAACTATTATTCCACCAATAAATGAAAAAAGAAATGTATTTATATCTAGAGACTATTAATAGCAGGTGGTGAAATACAGCTCCAGACGAGCCGAGCCTGTGGTGACGTCTGTGGTGACGATGCGGTGTACGCATCTGTTCCAATTGACCCATATTTATGCTGCGTGCTCCCATTGTCCCTAAGTCCACACTTTCCTGTGTTCTTCTTGAGATTTGTTTTGGTTTACATTTCCTTCTATGTCTCTTACAGCTATGCAGGCCTCTCTCTACGATACTCCCTCACTCTGGGTTCTTTCCAATCAGCCGGACAGCAAATGAAGAGGAAGCTAATGGTCATCTTAAGACTCAAATGCCATCCCCTCTTCTTGGACTTGAAGGTCAGACATCAAAGTTCTCTTAAACATGAAAACAATGTTTTTAATATGACTGATAGAAATGGAGAACAAAGAAAACAAGCTTCGATTGAGGCTGTAAAAAAAAAACAAGAACTTGATTGCCTTATTTTTAGTTAGGGGTAACTGCAACTTTTAACAATCAAACCAGACCCAATAGATGTACTGGAAGGGTTGCTTTTACTGGTATTAATGCAAAAGAAGCCGTCGCCTGCATGAGGTACTTATTGGCTGAAAATATCCACGCTTTAAATCTTCAATTCTTCAAGAGTCCAACAGGTTTTCAACCATGGAGCTTTATTGTTTTCCCTATAACCATTTGGTACTCTCTAAATTGTTCATACGTGTTTACATAGATTGTGTTCTGCACTTGGTGTTGTGAGATTTAGAAGGGAAACTCATTCAACCCGTATAAGCCAGAAGGGATTTACAGCCTCCTGGTAAATACTGCTACCCCGGGTTGCTCCCTTTGACAAACGGTTCTGAGTCAAATTCTCCCAACAGCCTTTGTTCAGTCCCCTGTGCTGTCAAGGTCTTCATTCATGTCTTTCTCCACCTTTCTACCAGCTGTGAAAAATAAATGAAAATACTTGGATCTAAGGTTGGCCGATATCTAAAAATGTTCCAACCGATATTCGTAAGTCCAACAAATGGCGATGATTGAAAATTTCGTGCAGATGGCTCGAGCGTTTTTTGCACCGCTGGTAATATTGTTAACGACTCGCGCACACTGCAAAAACCCAATTAGCTAAACCTGCTTGTTGTCTAAAATGTAGAAGTTTCTTTTCCAGTTTTTCCAACTATTTTGTGAGACATTGTTTCTTTTATTTGATGTTATTAATTTGTTTTTTTGAATGCGCAACAGAATGAAAACTGCCGTTGGAGATTGGAAGAATTTTCTTTTTATTTATTTATTTTTTTGTTGTTTAATTTGTATTTGGGGCTGCACAGTGGGTAGCACTGCTACCTTGGAGCAAGAAGGTTCCGGGTTTGATTCCCGGCCCGGGTCTTTCTGCATGGAGTTTGCATGCTCTCCCTGTGCATGTGTGGGTTCTCTCCGGGTACTCCGGCTTCCTCCCACAGTCCAAAATCATGACTGTTAGGTTAATTAGCTTCTCTAAATTCTCCTTAGGTGTGAGTGTGCATGGTTGTTTGTCCTGTTTGTTTCTGTGTTGCCCTGCAATAGACCGGTGACCTGTCCAGGTTTTACCCCGCCTCTCACCAATTGACAGTCGGAGATAGGCACCAGTGACCCCAGCAGGGATAAACGTGACGGAAAATGGATGGATATAAATAAATTTTGTATTTGTAGTCTTAAAATCCAACCCGTAACAGACGGAGCAGCCTGTGACCACACTTAAAATGACGGCCTCTCTCTGATTCTGGTTATAAAAAACAAAACAGCTAGTCTCTGGTTTGGATCATTTCCTTCTTCCTGTCTCAAGTTTAGAGTAGATAAATCACTGCTGCACGGTGGCACTGAGGGGAAAAAAGCTGCAGCTGGAAGGAGTTTGTGTGCCTGCTTAAAAACAGCATTAGTGGGGGGGTTTTTTGTGGGCTGCATTTTAACCTGTAGGTCCAAAACAGAAACCAAAAATAAAAAATCGCTCTTAAACGATTGTGAAGGGCTGAGTTTATCGTCGATGGTCAATAGATTTATCCAAAGGGCACTTCCATGGCCTCCAACCCAGCAAAGCAACTTTTTAAGGTATGAATATACGAACAAAAAATAACCTGTAAAACACAAGACCCTACAACAAGAATGAATCCTCTACATGACTGCTTTTTAAAATTAGAAGCTGCACGACCTCAGGAACAACTGCTTTATTCAGTTATACAAGTGAACGCCAAAATGGCATTTTGACTTGCAATAAGGACACAAGAATATTAGACTTGGTTTACGAGGAGTGTAATGGTACATGTATTTCTACTAAAAGCATATCTGATACACCCCTGAGAGATAAGTACACATTATGTCCTGAATAAAACAGTGTTGTTTTCTATCTGTGTGGGTTGAACTATGTGCACAACTGGTTGCTGTTTACAGTTTGGCTACAGAAAGCTGCAAATACACAATGGACAGGGATTCAGGCTATTCCTTAACTCTGCCGTTTGGAAACATTAAGGTTTTTCATGCACATGCTATGAAAAAGAAAGGTGTATTAAACCAAAACTTTATGAGCTTATGCAATTTATCTACAGCAATAAAGGACATGCATAAGCTTATTTGCTCTTATCTCAGTTACTCACTTTAAACAAATGTCACCTGAAAAGTTAAGCTCACAGATTTAGGGGAAAGATCAGCTGATACTAAAATATCTACCTGCGTTAGCCTGTCAGCTCAAACTCCATTTGTCATTTACAATATAAGTCAGAGGAATATCTGAATACTAGCTTGTTAAAATATAAGAACAACTCCAAAGTACATTGATCCACTTATTTTTATTTCCCATCTGATACTTGAATTTAAATACAAATACTTATTTAATACCAGAGCTCTGTTAGCTCTGTAGTCGTCATTATTGTTATTTTTGTTTTGTTTTAATAAGCTGTCATAAACTTCTCTCCACAAGCATGTCGAGAGAAAAACAAATATGCAACTGTAGGGTGTCAAACTGGCTGTATTTATTAAATGAGAGACAGATGGCCATAAATGGGTAAATCTTTCTGCTGTTTTAGAGATTTTTAACCTTGCTTGCATTTGTTATAATAATAGACTGAATATATCTTCCCATTCTGGATCAGGTCCAAGTAATCTAAACCTGTTTTTATTCTCAAATATGAAAAAAAATATATATATATTTTGATTTTGTTCAAGTGGATCTCTATTATAGTATGTCTTTCCAGGCAGTGACTATTCCTGCTTATTACTACTGTATTTACGTAAGAAAAGAAAAAAATCGTTAAAACACAAAATGCTGGAGCAATGTCCTGTTTGCTGAAAGCTACCATTAAGAATGAAAATAAAGACCTCTTATCTTCATCTAGATATTTTATGGAAGTTTTACCAAAACCTTTGTTTATATGGCGTTTGTTGCACTTAACAATTATGCCATATTAATGAGTATTTTCTTAGATTTGTGTTTTCCTCAGATAAATATTATACATATCAGAATAAATGATGTTGGAAAAAGATGATCTTTAGACCTCTTAGGTTGGTGCCTCATGCTGTCAGGGTTACTCTCATATAACCCACAGAGTAAAGCTACGGTGAAAGTGCAGGACTGCTGCGGAATAATAGACTGTCCCAATAAACAGCTGATTACTTCAAGCCTTAATTGATTATGAGGTCTTCGAAAGGCCCGGCCTACGTGGCAGGGTTCTCACCAGTATTTACCATGAGCGTAGAAGGATAATGAGATAATCACATATTATAGGCACATCAACATTAGCAAGTGATTAAAAATACTCCAAATACATTTAAACTTGAGATTAACTTTATAAAAATTGTCCAGTGTTCCAGAAGGTTATTTTAACCGGAAACTAAATGATTGTTGTTATCAAAATAACTTGGTTAACAATGGATGATACTGTGTATGAATTAAATACAGGTAGGATCTATTTTAGCGCAACGGGTTAAAACAAAAAATTATCACGCAGAATATAATATTTACATGTGCCACTTTTTAATTCTAGGTACCGGTAGATCCATGGAAGCTTTACACATGCGTGGCTCATGTTTAATGGGGTAACAGAGGACAGTTGCTTCAGAAAGGGGCTGCAGCTGTCATCTTTAAAAGGAGTTCACTCACTCACTACTCGCTGAAGACTAAAAAAGTTACCATTTGACTTTTTTGGAAATTTTATCCCTTTCTATTTTTTTGTTAAAGATGCACGGATATCTTATTTAAATAAAGCCTGACTTATTTTAGATGTAAAATGTGAAAGAAAGGGGTGAAATCTGTACTCTCATGCATGCTACTATGCTTTTTTCCTACTCACACCAATCCTATTTTAGGTGCAAATGCAAGTTAAACACTTGCACTATACATCCCTCTAATTGAATTAATTCTGTGATAATCTTCAGTAGGTTTGAAAATGTATAAACTTGCTAGCATGCGGAAAGCTGATTTGCTAACCAGATGCAAATGCGTGTCTAAAAATGAGCCGAACAGAAGGCGCTAACCTTTTAACGTGTTTGGGTACATTATTATGCAGAAAATATGCTGATGACCAAATTGTGCAAATTATCGGGAGCAGGAAAATCTAATTGGAATTCTTACCACCTGCCATTTATTAGACCTGCAACTGAATGTGGATGCAGTTTTTACTTATATGCTTTGCAGTTTTAGTAGTCGGATGCAAACTAGCATAAAAAAAAATTCCGCCGTCATTGTGGTGAGGAGGATGCACGGCAGACGATGGAGAGAGAGATTCTCTGCTAACCTGAACAAATATAGGCTCTGTTCGGATTCATGAGATGCGTTCTCAGAAGGCCAGATTCGAAGGCCGATTACGTCATAGCGCGGCGCCGAGGCCTGGTCGGATTCCAAGAGTCCTTGTGATGCGGCCTTAAAATGCATCCTTCTTTTTGCCCGATTTGAAGGACGATTCAGATATATCCTCGCTATCCTTGGATGTCACAGGATACATTGCGAGACCAAGCAAGCCGGCTGTTCCGTGATCAGAGGAAAAAGGCACTTGGCGACGAACAGCAGTGAATATTGAAAGTTCAGTTTAATATGATACAAGTATGTGAATAGTTCCATTTGAAATGAATGAAGATTGTTGTTTTAATAGTTATTGAGTCAGATATGTGACAGTGATGTTTGATTTATCTAAAGGTTTTTATCTGTTACTGTGTAAATGGGTTTATCTGTAATTTAAGGACAGAAAAATGTATAAGAATAAAATAATAGGGAAAATTTAAAATATAAAATGCTGTACTGTAAAGTGTTCTAACAATATAAAACTGTCCACCAGGAAAATAAATAACCAATATGCAGCTATGGGCATTTTTACAGTAATGGATATTTGAAAATAGCAGCAACATCAGAGATGAGAACACAGCCACAACTCTTCCGGTCTCCTTATTTTCACGGTCTTCGAAGGATCCAGTCCAAGTAGACCGCGTCCTTGGAAGACGCAGCCCATGAATTCGAACACAGCCCTCGACTCAAAAATAGTACTGGCAGGGACAAAGACATCATGGTGGGCTGGCACAGATTAATGCACCAAAAGGACAAACACCATGACTGAACTTGGAGGAAATGTTTTTTTGTTTTCCGTTTCTCCGTAAGACTTCACATAAAGCAGCTACTGTATATTTTATTACAATTCTATCAGTCTGCCTTTGTTTGCATCTTTTCTGTAAAAGCAGTAGTTATGAGGAGTTGATGGAGGTAAATCCAGCTGTTAAGAGCTTAATTTGGCTGTAAATCTGCCCACAGAGCACGCAACTACCTCATTTAAATTGTGACTTTTGCACCTGTTATCCCATGGGCACACTATCTTTTTTTTTTTTTTTTGCACAAGCAATTAAGTTGTGGCCAATCTTCATAAAGACTCCCACAGTCTTCTCAGGGGGCGCTTTATCTTTGCTAAAACGTTACTGCAAAGTGGTTTTAGCATCAGAGACCTTCAGATAGCTGCTGGGTTAGGAAGCTGACTGACATTCCTAACTTAGTGAGGTGTTGAACCTGTTGCTATGTGTGATGCTATCACTTGATAGCTGTGATTGGTTAATACAAACAAACAGGGAAAAAAACCCAAATAGCTCCTAGTAATAAAGGGAAATTAACTGATTAGGGAATTCAGACAGGATATGCATGTCTCATGATGATGAAACTTAGAAAAATAAAATATCAAAGCACCAACATGTTCATAACTAGAGATCAACTGATACAGGACCCTTAAAGCTGATACTGATTTTACTGACATCCAGTCTAATCCATCGCTGATATGTGCTGTGGATTTTTTATGTGGGCTGATTTCTGCTTTTCCTTCCTCCTGTTGCGTAATAAATAATAAATTGCATGACAAATGTTATATAAGTCTCATCCGTCCATTCATCCATTTTCTGTCACGCTTATCTCAAGCAGGGTTAGGAGTTTGCTGGTGCCGATCTTGGCTGTGTACGGGCGAGAGGCGGGGTACACCCTGGACAGGTCACCAGTCCACATAAGTTTCAATGTTATTAAAAAAATAAAAAAACTTAAAAAAGAAAAAAAAACAGTAATGGAAAATATTGGCCAGCCAAGGTATCGGCTTATTTCTAGACGGAAAACATTTTTCTTTACTTAAATGATATAAAACCTTAAATCTTGATATTAGAACAAAAAGAGAGGAACACATACTAGACTTGTTAGGTAGTCTGTAGTCGGACTTTTAGGGTTGGTGTCCTTCAGGTTTAAGATGTTTCTCCATTTTTTATTGCATTTAAGATATGAAAACATCATGTACAATAAAAATTTTAATTTACAATAAAAATATTTTACATCTTCCCTTTACATATGTAAAGTGAATGCATTGCATCTTATCTTGTTTAGATTGTGCATTTGAATTCATATTTTCCTTCTGATTTTTTTGTTGTATTAAAATGTCTCTGTAGTCTATTATTTCTCTTTTTTCATTAGTATTCAATATGTTTTAGTGGAGGCTTTAAAGCAACGTTGGATAACGTTTGACACAGGTGTAAACTTGATATGAGATTAAAGAAAAGGGTTTTCATGTCAATATTAAGTACTTGGTGCATATGGATGGTCCCTGCAGGCTTCTCTTTTCAAAAACTTACCTATGGATGAGTCATGTGACCCAGAGCGCAGCTTTACAGCAGTCTGAGCTCCCCTTAAACGAAGCTAACTAAGCTAAAAGTTGATCTCTTACCTGATCAGACATATTTCTGATTCTCTGATGTACGATTTAATCCAGAGTGGTGAATGGGGCTTTTTCTTTAGCAGGAACCCCCTGATTCTCCGTCTGCAGCTCCAACATGGTCTGCTGTCAGATTTCAAACCACTGAAGGATAACTGATTTATCTAAACATCAGTGTTGCTTGTGACCCTCAGGGTGACTAAACATGAAAGTTACAGATCAAGTGCCCCCTGATGATGGAATATTAATATTGCTTTAAGTCATCCAGTGACAGAAACTATTTATTTATTTATAATGGTTATGATTGTTGAAGTTTATAAGCTCCTTTACTCTGTTTTAATCATATCTGCTCCTAGGCTTGCTAATAGTCCTTCCTACTGTCTTCCTCTAAACTCACAGATTGAGTAAAGTCTTTCTATTGTTAGCAGCTCTCTTAAGACACAAGGTGCTCTGTGAATAGCTTTTAACTTACCAAGATGAAATTCTAGGAAAAAGATTTTTCCTAACTGGACCTTTTCTGTTTCATAGAGGCCTGCAGAAACTGTAAAAACTGATCTTAAAATAAGAACAAAAGATAAAATAAAAACCTGTATTTGCCCTTAATATGAGCAGGTAAATGGTTTGATTAGCCAGAATATTTTCACTCTTGAGATAAGATGGATAAAAGTAACGTGAAATAAGAGAATAAAGTTATTTTTTTTTTCTTTTTTTTTTACTCAAATCATCTTATTCTATTGGCTGTTTTCAGATGTTGCATTTCTTAAAACATAATACATCAACTTGTCTTTCTAGACTAACTCCCTGGAGGTGGTCTACAGGAATATCTACAAGCTGGTTCTGCTGCATGCATGCAGGTAAACAGAAAATCTAGACATGACACTATTTTTAAACCCCACGATATCTGCTGTTATGTATTGATACCTAGAAGATAAATATGTCTAAGAGCACATGCAAGGGCCACATGTTTCCACGTGTGAACTCTCTATCCCTGACCTAATAACCCTGATAAGATAATGCTGCTATTAAACTAAACAGATAATTGTCAGTCAATATCTGGTTGGTTTATCAATCGCTTAACTTATCTGAAGGTTCTCTTTGTTTCCAGGTTTCATGTGTGTGCCCAGAGTTTGCCCTTTGGTCAAACAGTTGCTAAGAATCCACTTTACTTCCTGCAGATGATTTGGGACATGGCTCAGTATGCCAATAAGCTCATCAGGTCCAGCAACAAGGGTAACATTCCACCACAGAGCCTGGGAAGAAACTTTCATTTTAAGAACATCTCTGTACATGCTGGCCATTCAATTTTGGTTTGGGAATGAGGAATCCACAATCAGAAAACAAACAGTTTCCTGATTTTCCAAAAAAAAAAAAAAAAATTCAAATTTTTGCTGTTTTCTTTAAAGGGATCATAGAATGATTCTATAGGGTATTTGGTGCTGGTCCTTAAGGTCTCCAAATAGGGTGTGTAACATTGGTTGGGCTGAAAATGGCATATTTGCTGTTCTATGAGCCCTAATACAAGCCTGGTTAAAAGCCTTAGAATGAAACGACAGGTTTTCTTCCTTTCATGAATATTTAGATGAGCTGTGTGCTGATTGGTTGGTTTAAAACGAGCGAAGCTGCTGAGCAAAGAGGCATCATAGCAACAAGCACTCACTCACTGAAACATCAAAATTGCTGATATGGTAGGGTGACCAGACGTCACGTTTCTCCCGGACATGTCCTGCTTTTCATACCTAAAAACATGTCTAGGGGGAATTTCAAAATCATTCGGGATTTTGGTCGATTACAGCGCAGCACGTAGTCGAAGCACACCGGGCATTCAAACCGAGCCGTCAGCTCGGGTGCTGGTCCGGGAACCCCGACAGACAAGGTCAGGGAGACAGCAAGGGACGGAGCGACCAAACTCAACCCAGTGACGGTAGCCTGGTCAGAGGCTGCCCCGTGCTTCCCCCCGCCTTCCTTACCGGCCCCCAGCCCCCCTCCTCTGGCTGAGGACGGGCGGATCATGGCTCTCTGCTTAGGTCTGGTCCAGTCAGCGGCCCAGCAGTCGATACTTCATACCCCCCACCCCCCACCCCCCACCAGTGAACCAGTGGGCGGGTCTGTATGTCAATTTCAAGGTGTGAAAAAAGTACAGGCTAGAACCAAATAAGGCAAAATCCCAGAGTTTTCATCAACTAGGTGCTTCGTTTAAATTCACCCGTTTTATGGTGGAAGTTTAGAAATGTTAAATTTGCAGAGAAAGGAAGTGTTGATGGGGTTTGAACTTCTCTGTACGTCCATTTCACCCACTGAACTATCGTTATTCATCTATGACAATGTAAATTTGCTTTTGCATTCTATGACCCCTTTAAGGATCCCAAATCAGAAACATAAAGAACGACCCTTTATCCTTTTTCAATTCCAAAGTGAAAAAACAAACAAATTTAAATTTCTTTTCCTCCTTATTCAACTCCCCCTCCCCTTCCTTCTCTGTTTTGGTCTGGGAGTGAGCCAGAAGCAGTCGTAACACAATTGATTTTTGTACAAAAGTATTGTATTTATAGTAAATTATTAGCAGTTTTGAGATTTCATTGTCAATACATAAATACATTGCATTGAAATACAAAGCTATAAACATCCGATCCTATGAATATGTTTTAGTATCATAGCAAATCCATAGTGGTGACATAAAGCTGAATCTGGATGATGTGCAGATTTGCTTTTTATCCCTTTTTCATTTGGGAATTTGAAAAACTGATAACAGGTCAATGTTTTTATTTTTATTTTTTTTTTCCCCCCAAATTTGGGGTTTTCAATTTTGAATTTATCAAAATCGAACGGCGAGCATGTACACAGACTTTCTCTTCATGCTTTCATCTTCTGTTTTTATTTTTTAATTTATATTTCAGGGCTAATTTTAGGCAGCAAAGCCCAGACGGGCATCATGCAGTATGAGGCGGTGGAGCTGCTTTTCTGTCTGAGCTTCCTGCTGGTGCTTTCACAACACCGTCGACTCTATAGGGATCTACTGACACATCTGCACAAAAGTTTGTATCTACAGAGGAATTTAAAATATACTTATATATTGCTGTTAAAGTTTTGGATTCTATGAAAATATCCAACATTTCCATTGAGTGTTTGTCCTCAAATCATAGCTAACTAAATATTTCAATACATCATTAATGTTGGGTAATTATGAGGTGTTAAAGTTAATATTTTATTTCCTCTTTTTTTTTTTTTTTTTTTTTCCCAAACTAAATCTTCACATCGTTCTGCTTCACTACTTGTCAAAACATACTTTCTCTAACCCAACTTTACTTCATTTTTTCTTCTACTTCGTATATTCTCGTTAAATTTTTTACATCTTCACCATTGCCTTCTGTTCAGGCATATACACACAATAAAATATAACATTTATTCAAACATGTCGTCACAAGAGGTGATAAACGCAGCCTCCGGTTGCCCTGAGAGCAAACTTTAGACAATAAACATTTGATATCGGGTAGAGGACATGTTACCGTCAGAGTTATAAAAGTTCATCCTTATAAAGTCTAGCTTCTAAATCTAGTGAAGGTGGGTTGATAGTTTAAAACCGAACCTTTTTGATCTACGGTTAGTTTGCAGCCTCTGCTTCAAGTAGTTCTATTTTATTTACCATGTTTTGTCCCTCATAAAGTTTAAAAAGAAAAAGATGTCCGTTATAATTACATAAGCTGTTTTGAAATGACTGAAGTTTTCCAAACAGCTGCTCTTATTTACGTGTTTTAAGGTTTTCATAAGATGTTGCAGTGCTTATTTCTGCAACTTTTAACCAATAAAATTTGTGTTTTTTTTATATATCAAATCCAATGTGTTTTTAAGCACATTGGGTAACAAAATCTTTAATCTATAAATAAAATAACTTGCCAGCAAATGTTTAGAATCAGTTGTTCCTGAGGGTTTGGATTTAAGCACTCTGATTATACTATTACTTATATGTAAAAAAAAAAAAAAAAAAAAAAAACTGAAAGTGAAAAGATCAGGTTTAAAGCGACACTTGGGGCT
>NW_015150840.1:340472-376831 GCF_000732505.1 Cyprinodon variegatus
CTGTAAATGCATAATAATGCTACTAACTATTACCTTCTTATGTATGACATAAGATAAGATTTATGAAGGAGGTCATTACAGGAAGCCTTTTTTCTTTAAAGGTAAACTATATGACAGGGTTAATCTAGGGTAGAATACCCAAATGAGTTTCTATATAAACCGGTGTAGCCTTTATTGCCACATCTTTATCCGAAAAAATTGATTGTTTAATTGTATTGTAAAAGAAATAAGCAAACAAACAAGGCGTCTTCATCCTCCGCTTTCCTCCTGACAGGGAAGCGCAGGCTGGAGCGACAGCTGGGGGATCTGAGGCTGGCCAGGGTGCGTCAGGCTTCAAACCCTCGAACACCCTCGGACTTCTTGGCCATCCAGATGTAAACCATCCACCACTCCAACCTTTTTTTAGATGAAAACTTGAATTTCTAGGAATGTTTACGGCTTTCCCAGTTGTTTTTATGTAATATAGCAGAGACAGCCTTTACTATAAATGTCATCAAAGTGAAAAATTGCGATGAACCTCCCTTCATTGTGATTTTAACCGAGAGGAGATCTCACGCAACCAATATCTTACTGGCCTGTCGGCAAAGAGTGACACGTTTGTTTTCCCGACATACAAAGGGAGGAATATAGTCCTTAGTCATCTGGTGTTAAACATGGAAGAGATAAGCCTTCGTCATAAACACATCCCATAAAACAACAGGTAAACCTGTAAAGATGAATATTTAATCCCCTAGCTACCACAGCAGTCAACTTTTATTGCATAGCTGTTTTTTTCTGGACTTTGATTTAATTGTGATGGTAGTTTTCCAGATAAAACATGATGTCACTGGAGGAAGCAGGCTTGCTGAATGAGTTACATACAACAGGTTTTTTTTTTGTTTGTTTTGTTTTGTTTACTGTTCTATCCAAATCCTATTCTGTCACAAAATTTGATATTGGAAATGAAAATAAATGGTTTACAAATACAAGAATTATGTAAATCGCCTTGTTTCAGAACATGACGTTACATGAACACACAAAGTAATATGGATTTTACTGTTGAATAAAGTTTTTCATGTGCTGGAGTTAAATCAAGTGTCAAAACGCATCTTTACAATCATAGTACAAACAGTCATCAAAAGACTTCCGTTAAAAAATTAAAAAACACTTTTTGGTGTTGAGGGGGTAGCTTTGGGATTCTGTCAGTCCTTTAGTCCCTTGGTTTCACTTCATGTGTTTCGATCTCAAAGGCTTCATTTTTGTATGGGTTTAGGGAACCTTTGTCTGAAGACTTTTTTAATCCACGGCGGATCAGGTTATAGACGGCCACCAGAGGGATGGATACGAGTGGAGCAACGATGAGGATGACGATTATGGCGAACACCCAATCTGGATAAGGCTTCATCTCGGTTTCAGGAAATGATTCCTAAGGTAAAAAAAAATAAGTTGAAAATCATGAAATAAATATTTAAATAAGATGAAGACAAGATGCTGTGAGTCGGCTGTCAAAATAAGCAACCCGAAGCTAGAATATACGATACTTTCTTCAAATGTAATATTTTGGGAGGGATTACAGTGCAATGTAAATATGATAAACAGTCATGTTTTTGGTCTTAAACAATATTTTATTGTGTCAAGCTTGCAGAAAGCAGGAATTGCTTTGTTCTAAAAACAAGGTTAAACGATTGGAAACCAACAAATTACACTGGAATCAACATTCTATTCTCAGAAGAGAGTGCAAAAAGAGCTCAGCATAAATTACACTTTTTTTTTTAAAGAAACATGTTTGATTAAAGGTTTCAAACTACCTGTTCTTGTTTCTTCTTGCATTTTAGTTTTTTTTTTTTTTTTTTAATATTGCAGCATATCAGTCTTCTATAAAAATGCTTGTGTTTAGCCTATAAATTAACTGAGTTCATTAGATTGTGTCATACTCTTATCAATAATTATGTTACAAACGTGAACAATATATAAGTAAAAGAAAAAAAAATTGAGCATTGTTTTATAATTTTTTCTTAAGGGTGCGGCCATATTGTGGTACTCCAAGCAGTGACATCACAGGGTTGATTCAGCTACCAGTTGAATACATGGCGAATACCAGCTATACTTCACAAATAAGAAATGGGGTATGATGGAGGACGAAGCTGAAAGGAAACTCAAATGATGAGTTCTTTATGGTTGTGAGGTATTGCTGGTATTTCCAATGTATTGAACTGATAGCTGAAGGGTCGACCAACCCTGTGATGTCACCGCTTGGCGTACTGCAACATGGCCGCACTCTTGCCAAAAAACTTATAAAACATTGCTACATTTTTTCTTTTACATTTTTCACGTTTATAATATAATTATTGGTAATAGTAATCTCGTGAATTAAGTTACTTTGGTTAACCTTTTAATTTCCACTTTAAGCTGAATTATTTTAGGCCTATCGATCAAACTTTATGTGAAAGCCAAACCCCACCCCCAGACAAATTTAAAACATTTCAAGAGTTGTCTATTACATGCTAGCCTTATTGAGGCATGGACAGCAAGCAGACAGATACTGGTAATTATACCATGGATAGATTTTTTTTTTTAAGAGGGAGGCATTAGAGCTGCTTGCTTGAAGGCCCTGACATAGCAATGCACGAAGCCGGTGGTGCCGGAATCCACAGCCAAATTTTTCATTCTACTATGCTAGAACCATGCAGAGGCTGTTTATTGTGGCCAGTCTGAGGCATGCCTGTGCATTAATCATAATGTCTAATCACCATCCTGATATGCCACACCTGTGAGGATCTTGGCAAAGGGGAAGAGCACACTGATGGATCTACTGTAGACAAATTTCTGAACAATATTTGAAACCAACCCCATTTCAGACTCTCAGTGTGTTTCTGCACTTCAAGTGAAGCAGAACCTGAAGTTCTGCCAGCAATTTTGGAACTGTGCTTGATTGTCCAGCAAACAGGCCTAACCTCAGTGCTATTCTACCTACAGGCATATTGTGAAGGGAAGATGAGAGACACCCTAACCAACAATGCATTGGAGCTGAAGGCTGCAATCAAAGCAAATTTGACATCTTTTACACCTCATAACACTTGCCTAGGGGGCCATATGGATGTAGGGACCTAGAATGGCTGTGACTGGCTGGGAGCAGGATGGACTCTTGTGGCTAGGTTCCCTGCTCTGGCCCCTTTCCACACTAGGGGATCAAGGTATCTCCTCTTGGGTCTTTAGGCCTGTTTCCCCTAGAGCAGTGGTCTCCAACCCTGGTCCTCAAGATCTACTGTCCTACAGATTTTAGATGCATCCCTTCCTCAACCCAGCTGAATCAAATGAATGGCTTAAAAAAGGTAATCAATCATTTGATTCAGCTGTGTTGAAGCAGGGATGCATCTAAAATCTGTAGGACAGTAGATCTTGAGGACCAGGGTTGGAGACCACTGCCCTAGAGGGATTGGCCCCCAGACCTGGGAGGATAGTGTTTATTTGAGGGGTGTAAGAATATGTTTAGCGTCTCCTGTGTGCATGTCCGTTGTATGAGTGCTTGTATGTGTCCCTATGGGTGTAAGGGTGGGGTTGTGTTAATGTGACTGGATACATGTGAAGTTTTCCTTGTCTACTTATCAGTTTGATGTTTGTATCCCCTGCCCCAAGTATGAGCAGTGCCTGCCCCCTGCTCCTTATTATGCCCCCCCGGCAGTAACAGGTGCCTGTGTCTGCTGACATGCTGATGATTTTCTAGGTGCGGGGTTGGGTACCACAGTGTGTGCTGTATCAGCTGCCTGCTGGGCAGGGCTGGGGAGTTCTGGCCCTGTGGAATCCGCACTAGGGGATGGTGCGCCCCCGGACCTTGCACCCTTGGGCTCTCATCTTGGTCCACCTTGTGCGTGACCGGCCAATGGCTCAGCCAATGGGCTTGCTGCCACAGCCTTGTGGGACCTCAGCACTTTGGCCCCTGTGGTCGAGCTGCTCAGGGACTGGGTCACTTTGGGTTTTGTCCCCCATGGGTTGGACTCCAGATGCTCTTTTCTGCCCTTGACTGGTAGGTGTGGCCATCCCTATGTCTGCTCTCCTTGTGTCCCAGTGATCTGGGGTGCATTTTTGTTATCTGGGGCTCACCTCGAGTCTTATCAATCTTTTTGTCTATGTCTCCATAGTATATAATTTTACTCGTATACAAATCAATACCAAGCACAACCTTATGACAACAGTCATAATGGTCTGCTTGTAAAAGCAAAGCTGTTGGAATGTCATCTAGCTCTGGGACATCCATTTCCAGACTTGCATTGGCAAAACAGGACACAAAAAAGTCACTTTGCTTGATTTAGCAAGGTTTTTCCTCACCGGTTCATTGATCATCTTCATTCATACTGGGAGTTGGCGAAGTTGTGCCAGTAATTTTGGAACTATGCTTGATTTGTCCAGCAAAGTGGCCTAACCTCAGCCCCACTCTACCTATGGCATTTGTGAAGGGAAGATGAGACATCCTAACCGACAATGAAGTGGAGCGGAAGGCTGCCAATAAAGCAAATTCACATCTCATAACCACTATAAGCTGATCGTATTGGATCGAACAAGCCCGACCTAATATCGTAATCATATATAGTACATGGTAGGCCATGTACTATATATACATTAAAAGCTGATCTTTTATTTTGTTTTTTCTTATATTTTAATTTTCTTAGATTTTATTTAATTTTTTTAAGGTAAGCGAAAATGAATATAAACAGAACAAAACTGCTTTAATATCTTAAATAAACATCACTGTTGTACAGCGAGTCTAAATCAGTGTAATTTATTTAGTTTATTTTGGTTTATTTCAGAAGTGCCCTCATATCCCTGCAAAAATTATATTAAAAGTGTCTTGCCTTGTCATACTTTTTTTTTTTTTTTTTTTTTACACCATATTAAAGTAATTAAATGTATTTAAGCTAGCCATGCTCTTTGGCCATAAAACTATAAAAACAATGAAAAACAAAAGATGAGTTTTGAAAGATTACAAAGACTTGCTTACATAGTCTGGATTCCATGCAGGATATGTTGGGTATGTTTGCGCCTGGATAACCACATAAGAAACAAAAACCACCAGGAGCATTATTGGACTAATAACCATCCAGCATGCCTTCCAGTAGATGTTGGGCTTCCTCCCAGTCATGAACTCAATGTCTTCGCTAAACCTGTCAGAACAAATTGAATAATATGAAAAGTACAGATTATTTTTATATTCTTATACCATCAGAAAACCTCTTTGTTTTCATTTAAATTATACTGCCCATGGATAATTCATTTGTGGGTGGAGCATCAAAGTATTTTATGTCAACCGAGACTATTGGAAAAACTCTTGCCTCTAAGATGTCATTACTTGTCTCAAACAAAGCATGGATTATTAAGACATACAAGGAGAATTCCCTGCTAACCTCAGCTTTATTAAACACTTGTGATGTTAGCTTGGGTGTTGATTTTCATGCCAGTGGGACAGAACACAGCCACATGGGCTGACTTGTGAGAAATTTCAATCCACAATGGGATGTCAAGCACAGCAGCGTTCAATGTTCTCCTACATACCAATGGCCTTGTCACTTTACACTTTAATCATCCGATCCAAAAAGCAACACTAACCAAAGCCCCTTTCACACTTAAAACTTGGGTGTTTCAAAACCGACTGACCCGCTAACAACTGGCTTTTGGCTCTTTTCATATTTGACCGAAAAACCATGTCTAACCCCTGGGTGAGCGTCGACAGTGTGATGGAAATCTGTGAAGTAAATAATGGCGAGCAACATGGAAGAGAGCCAGAGCGTACTTGAAAGATGCCTGATACCTGGCGACGAATCTTCTCCGCGGATCATAAGGAGCTCACAAATATCTCTGTCTCTCTAGTGTTGTGCTATGTTTCTCAAATACAAGCAGAGTTGTTTGGACTTTATTTAATACTCGACCGGCAAGATGTTTGCGACTTTCGTACATTTTGCTCAAAGTCATCACGTAATTCAACGGGTCAATCCGGGTCTGGTGGTCCCACAGCATGCCGATCATAGCCAAGGTGATTTTAACGCGTGTCGCTTGCCAGGTCGTTTGACCCGGGATACACACTTCAGCTGTTTCCACTGACTCTAAAAGCCGATTGTTCCCAGGTTTAAATGGGTTTTTCGGCCACAGAAAGGGGTATAAGAGTCATGAGCTCAGCACACATTTGGGCAGTGGATTTAGCTCAACCCAGAAAGGGATTTTCCTTGCTTATGCATCATTTAAAAGGCATTTAACTGCCCTACCATTGGTATGATTTGTACTGTACAAGGAAAACACTGTTGTACAGCAGCAGCCACTCAAAATGGCCCTTCCCAGTCAAACACCAGCTGAATGGCAGCCTACTTCCCTGCAACTCCCAGCAGAATCCCCTCCTACTTCCAGCCACTGGAGTGACGCCCTCCTCCTGGGCGTGCATATTTTTTTACTCTGACTGCACTCTTTCACTAAATTACAGGTTCTGACCAGGAGATGGGTCTTCTCTTTAGATCTTAATGTCCAAAAATCATGATAGAAGAAATATTTCAGTACAAATATTGGTGTTTAAATAGGAATTGTAGGGGACAAGCCAAGGACCATCGAAGGGCCCATTAAGGAAAGTGGGGAAATTTTGAACGGCTACTACTGTAACAATAAAAACATGTTTTAATTTGTGTAGTTTTACAAGACTTTGAAGGTTTTATCTGGAACAAAGGGAAATCCTTACCTTTTCATTCCATGAATATAAATAACTCCCACAATCTCAAAAAATGCGATGACAAGAAAAGGTATAGAGCCCACATAGCTGTTGAATATCTCCACCCAGTAGTTACCAGAACCCAGGGTGAAGATGAGGCCAATCAAGACTGATACAAGACACACGGCGCCTAAAGCAGCAAGGAAATTGCTCATTTACAGTAAAGAGACATTTTAATTCCGCAATGAAGTTGAGCTGCTTTAAGAAGAATTACATGTACCTGTCAAAACTTCGTGGGGGACCCACTTTGGGACCAGTTTGAGCTCTCGCATGGGTGTCAGGATTCCCTCAATATTGCCAAACATGGAGGAAAGACCCAAGGTGAAGAGCATGATAAAGAACAATATGGCCCAGACCTGAGACCCAGGCATCTCCAAGACAGCCTCTGTGAATACGATAAAGGCCAGGCCCGTTCCAGAAGCACTCTGAAGGACAAAGAATAAAGTTAGACACAAAAAAACCCCAACATTTTTAAATCCTGTTTAAATAATATCTTTATGCCCACACAAGAAAAAGGAGGGCAACAAAAAGGAAGACAGTACATAGTGTGATGTAGTATGAATGTTGAAAATCTGAGTACCTGGTCAAGAAAGTTCTTTAGATCACAGTCCCTTAGAGACAAAGCAGACACCTCTCCTGGATAGGTCGTATTAAAATGATCGAACCACTGATCGTAGTTTTCCACAGTCATGTTTTGGTCTGCGATATTAAAGTAGTTGGTCAGAGTCAAGATGTTACTGCAAAAAAGAGATCAGGGAAAATCATTTCTTCAAGCTTTACTGGACCAGACTTCATTACAACACAGATATCCATAGTAACATACTCTTCTAGACAATTGTTGAAAGCAGTTTTGGCTTTAAATCCCAGTATGGCAAAAATGGGAATTGATCCATAAATTGATGTTGCACTATTTGTTATTCCAACAACAAGGGCATCTCTTTCACAGTTATTTCTGAAACACAAGAAGAAGAAATAAGACAGTGTTTTGAGAAAATCACCCCGATTAGATGGTGTGTTCCACGCCTCACTTCTCTGGGTTATAGCTGGAGAATGCTATGAGACCGCCAAATGCTATAGAAAGAGAGAAGAAGATCTGGGTCGCAGCGTCTAACCAAACCTTGGGGTTCTTCAGTATTTCCCACTGCAGTAAGAAAATCTACATATTAATCACTGTTTTTTGCCTTTTTTGTCAGAGGATATTTAAAATCAGAGGCAAACTCACATCAGGAGTGAAGAGATACACCAGGCCGTCAGTAGCTCCAGGCAGAGTGAGAGCACGGATCAGGAATATGGTCAGGACCAAGTAGGGGAATGTAGCTGTAAAATAAACAGCCTGAAAACGTTCAAAATAAACAATAAGAGTAAGATATTCTGGTTCCTTTTAATTTAGAATTAGTTGATAGTTATTAGTAGGCATGGGCTGGTATGAATTTCTTGCAGTGTGACTACCATGGTTAAAAAAAGAAATAGGAAAACAAACTTTTTTTAATGTTATCCAACTGCTTTTATATAACGTTTTTATACTTTGTTAAATGCTATTTCGCAGTAATCCTTTTTTAATTACATTTTTAAAGACGTTTAAAAATAAATACTCAAAGGCTAAGACTTAATTCCTTTTTGTACCCATAAATGGAGCGTCACTTTAAGTTTGCAGTTTTTTATGAATTATAAAAAATGAATATTCAATAGTGTTACTAGTATTTTAAATACCTTCTCATTTCGCCAGAGTTTGGATTTATGCATTATGAGTGATTAAGCGCTCAAATCAAACCATATTGATTCTTAGTCACTAGAAGTCAGATTAAATTGTGTTTATTTTATTGTAAGATAGATTTTTCTTTAAAAAAAAAAACACTTGAGTTTGTTTCCAAGTTTGAAGACATTTCGCTTCCCATCCAGGAAGCTTTATAGAGTCAAAAACAGTTAAAATTTTCCCCATCTAATATCTTTTTTTTGCATGCATTTTTATGAGGCACAGTTTTTCTCTGCAAGCAGGCTATGTAATTAAAAATATAGATCCACTGCACAACCAATTAAATGTATATTTTATGTAGAACCACCAAACTTGGTTAATGTTATCCTTTCCTGTGTTTACTCTGTAAGTTCCAGGCCAGCTGTAATCACATCATTAACCCAGCATGCATCACTCAGGTGATAAATGGTTTATAATCATGAGTTTTTATCAATAACAAACAGCATTTTTTTTTAAGTTTATAGGAAAATGTGTGCTGACCTTTCCTATGGAATCAATGCCTTTGATGAAGCAGATGTAGACCACAGACCAGGCACTGACCAAGCAGACAACATTCCACCACTGCAGGGAGCCGCTGATCCCGACGTCAGGAGTGATGTTCAGGGTCTCACGGTACCAGAAGTAATTCACTGCTGTGCTCTTCTCACACTCAATGTTATAGCCTACAGGGAAACAGAAACCCATCAGAAAATAGATACATATGATTCTCTTACCGGATAGCATTATCTGCCTTAATTGTGAGATTGATAATGTTTAATTGTTCTGTTGAACACAACACAGTTAAATCAATAAATGTGGGGAGGGGTCATAAAGTAGTTAAAGTAGTTTTCATGCCAGTGTGTAATAAATCCATTGAATAATTCCCACTCAAAGATTGATGATTAACTTGTCTGTTTATTGGTAGCTCTTGGCTTTGCTTTGGAGTTGGTGTTATCATTTCAAAGCAGATTTTCTGACGCTCTTAGATAATATATGTATATATATATATGGTGCTTTCACGTTTCAAGTGCATCATAAATATATTGAAAGCACCAACTAGCATGATTCAAAGGTAAACGTTTTTCTCCTCACCTGTCTTGTTTTCATTCAGAGGGCACTGGCTCCATGGCAGCGGCTCTTGAAAAGAGTGAAAGAAGTACCAGAGCACCCAGGCCACGATGGTGTTGTAGTACAGGGATACCAGGAATGATACAATCATGGATGATATGCCTAACCCAAGAGAAAGATTATCAGTTGTCATATAACAAGAAAAAAAAAAATATTTTTCTTTTTTTTTTTGGTCCTAATGTGAAAAAATATCTGCAACACCAATGTTGAAATACAGCATTTCTACAGGATCTTAACAACATTAAATTTAACTATCTCAGTTAAAGACCTGATGCCCAACAGTACCATCTACCGATAGTGCCCTTTTCATAAAACAAAAAAAAATTATATAGGATGTGACTTTAAAACTAGGATTTGGGTCAGCAGTAAGCATTTCACTACGAGGTACTTCAATACATTCAAAGCTTTCCTTGCAATGCATTAAAGGTTAAACTGTAACTAATCCTCAAAGAAAAAGCGTAACTCAGCCCCTAAATAGTTTCTGACAAAGGAAACTAAAATAGGCTCGACAACTATGCTGACAAATAGGTAATAAACTACTAATCTGGAAAGGCTATTGATTAATGACTCGCCTCTGTGGCATGTTTATGGTGCGTTCCATTGGTGTTTCGATGTCAGAATACCTTATAGAAGAGTCATAGTCTTTGTAAGGTATCTCCTAAGGAAACCCTTAGTTTCCAAATAGCAATTATATTATGAATTAAGAAGAAAAAAAAACACTTCAAAATAAAATTTTAAGACAATTCTTGGCCATTTACGAGCAATGGAGCGTCCACAGCTTCCAAACCCTTTCACAGTTCTTAATAAATCAAACGCAGTGTTATACCTGTAAGCTCGGCTGTAACATAGACATGTACAAATACATGTTGCTTTTTACCAATAGGTAGAGTCATCTGCAGTAGCCATGTTCAAACCAATATAGGAGCAGCACTAAGATGTTTTTTGACCAGATTTTGCAAAATTAACAGAGGTAACATTTAACCACCAAAATCTGTAATATAAAACAGAGCTTGGTATTCACCCACCAAAAGCAGGTAAATGTGAGCTGTGGGGATAGCGCAGCGACTCTTACTAGCCTCTTTGGCAGGTTGGATTCTATGTACTTTTTAAATCGTAGTTTTGTCCAACATCATATGAAATAATAAGCAAATCTAAATGTGACTCTGCAACACTGTATCTCCCATGAGCCTGAGCACAGTTTTTGCTCATTGGTCACTTCAGAAATGCAGTCCCTATAAGGAGAACAAAGTTGTAAAGCACATTCAAACCTGTAGCCTGCAGAGCAGGCAAATAAAAACCTGAGGATAGAAAGAAGAAAGGCAAGACAGAAAACACTGTTGCCATTTTAACAACTTTATCCCTTTATTTACTGACTTTCCAAATCCCTTTTGCTCAGAGTTTAACAATCATCTTTAGTGAAGATGCAGGGAGTAAGTCAATTGCAGCTCTGCAGCCAATGCCGGCAGGCAGAGAGAAGTGGTTCTCCCCCCGGTTGTCTTAACTGAAAATTAGTTACACATGTGCAAAGCTTCCACCAACCCAACATAAATTATTCAACGTAAAATATTTGGATAATATAGTTCCCGCTGCATTTAATTCAATCACATCCTCATCTACTTTGAGTCTCTGTTGTTTTTTCAGTTCAATTTGATAACATTAGATTAATTTATGTAGTTTTGATTCAGGTAAAATATTATTGAATATTGGTATTTCTCTTTCGGCTGGATTAAATATAAAATGGTTTTTATCTTTGAAATCAATTTTCTTCTTCTCTGCAACAATTTTAACACCCAATAAAAACAACACATTTTATTACTTTGTACACCGCATAACTTCATATAAAAGGGGCTTTACGGAAAACCTTGTCGGAGCTTAATATTTGATATTGAATGGGATTGTTAAACATTTTATGCAGTTTGGTGAGCGCGTACAAAGGTCATTTTAAAAAGTAGTAAATTGAAGTTTAAGTAAATCAAATCTTAGCATGCCATAGTTAGTTTTCATCCCATTAAACATAATTTTCTAACACTAAAATTGTGGCTATTAAAAAAGCTGCTTGGCTAGTAATTGTGGAAAACCACTAGCCACAGTGGACAGCGAGCTAAAAAGTTAATGTCAAACCCTAAAAATAATGATAGAACCCTTAAGGTCATATTTATCGAGTTTCCCAGCAAAAAAAAAAATTTAACTTAGGGCTTAGTTACTCTTTACATAAACCAAAAGTCATACATAACATAATGCCCAAACCATGGCTGAGACACAATCTTAGACTTAAGGTATACTTAAGATGTTTTAGTTACTAATCAATAAAGCTGGTAGATAAATAAATTCTAGATTGTGATAATTTTATACACATTGGGCTAAAATTGAATTCACATTGGTAACCCTTAAAAAAACCTAAAGAATAAAGGCCAACTTTTTAAGAAAAGAAAATTGAAAAGAATGAACATTTTTGTTTTCACCCACCGACTCCACCCAGCAGTGGAGAAATGGATCTCCAGACTCCCACGCTGCTCATTCGGAGCCTCTGTCCAATCGCCAGCTCCAGGTAGAGCAGTGGGAGGCCCTCAAAAGCCAGAGCAATCAGGTAAGGAATGATGAATGCACCTGATAACACCATAGAAACAGAGGCTATAGGATAAGGAGGGTTTATTGTTTTACAATACGTTATACATTAAGTATCAATGACTTCCAGTCATTAGCTGCATTACAGCATTATATGTTGTTTTACATTTTGGTTGTATATTAATAAGAGGTTCATTAAATATGCAACAAAAATGACCTTTAAGAGATGAGGAATATATTCATTTTTTCCTGAATTTGTTACCAAGAAACGAACGATACGGAATATGTGACCATCTTATCATTTTAAAGCAGTAACACAAAGACCCAGCTGGGAGCATAATCTTTTCTGTGGGAATCTGAATCTCAAAGTCAATATGTAAAGTTGATAGAGCCTGGGCATATTTGAAATGTCTGTTTACATAACTTAACCTGTTCTTTTGGACTCTTTGCCTTTCTGTTTTAACATATCTCATTGGGAGAAATGAGGAAGTGAATACAGAAGCTGGAAGTATTGAGCAGAACATCTCCCTGATGTCATAATTCAGTTGGGATTTAGATAAAAGGAACTGAAATATAGCATCCTCACCCCCTCCATAGATTTGGCACAGGTAGGGAAAACGCCACACATTTCCAAGTCCAACTGCAAAGCCAATGCTTGTCAGCATGTACTGGACCTTGTTGTCCCATTTGGGTCTCTCCTCTGCACCAGATTCCTTTGATTCCCCCATCCTTTGATGATTTAAAAGAGCTAAAAACAGTCACAGTTGTATTAAGTGAGGTCCTATTCAGTCATCCAGGTAGTTTTCCTTTGCTCCTGTGTGCAGTCTCGAGCGGTCTTGTCAGAGTGATGCTTGGTGCTCCTCTCCTGTCCTCTATCTGCCTTCCTCATCGGTGTGTTACTTTTGAGTCAGGACCAACAAATTTTATCGGATTCTTTTTTATGGAGAAATCAGATTGCAAACAGGGAGTGGAAACAACTGGCAGGCGTGATTTACTGGTTAAACCTCCCTCCTTGTTTGAAATGGGAGTGTGTCCAGCTTGGAATTAATGGATAACCTGTGATGCTGTGAGTTACACCGACCTTGAAGAAACCGATCACACAGAGGCATCGTGACAGCCAGGTCCATGTACAGACAAAAAGTTTTACACAGAAGAAATTTGAAAGTCTTTTTTAACATTTCCTCTTGTGGCTTGTTTGAGCTGCTGTACAGAACAGGTAGTCACATAAAGTGGTCTGGTTGTTCAGAACAGACTTGAGGGTAAAATATTCAATTAATTAGTTAAATGAAGGGAGTAATCTTGTATTATATTATTGCAAATAAGGTTTTTTTTAGTTCCCGGGTTATAGTAAAACAAAAAATGCTTTCCTTCTTAAAACAGTTAACTTTTCCTGTTAGGAAATATAGGACAAAAAATGCAGGTAAAGTGCAGCTAAAGTATGATGTTTCCACCTCATGCTTAAAAGTAGGTATGGTGTTCTAGAAATGCAACTCTTCTCTTCGCATTCTTCTCTCTCCAAATACCACGAGTGATTTTGTGCCAAAAAGTTTTATAGTGGTTTCATCTGACAACCTGATGTTCTCCTAATCCTCTTCTGGGTATTCCATCTGCTCTCTGCAACAGCAGGATCTGAGTCCTTCTGGATGTAATGTGTTGTAATGTAATCTGATGGTAGCCTTTTGCTATGTTGTTTCAAGTTCTCTTCCAGTCATTCAGTTCCCTTCATGTAGTTCTGGGATCTTTGCTCACCATTCTCATGATCATTTTGTCCCCATGGGATGATATCTTGAATGTAGCCCCCAGATCGAGGGAGATTATCAACTGTCACGCCAACCTGCTTCCTACTATAGATTCACTCATTCCAGTCTGTTGCAGGTCTATAGTTTTATTCCTGGTGTCCTTTGAGAGCTCTTTGGTTGTGGCCTTGATTGAGTCTAAACGTTTGAGGCTGTGGACAGGACAACGCAGATAACTGATTCAGAACCAGGAAACGAGTGGAGGAAAGAAGAGTGTCTTAAAAGAGAAGTTTTGGATCGGAAAGGGCCGGGTGTCTTGCTTGTTTATAGGTCACTTATTTTTTACTTTAATAAAAAAAAAATAAATAAATAAAAAATTCTACAAAGTGATTTTTATTTTTCGGCTGACTGAATACTTTTTTGGGCCACTGTTCTTCCAGCGTTCATTATGCAAGAGGCAGACAAACAAACAGCCTTTTAATCTAGCCTTTAATCATTATTGGCCATGCACACCTGGGAGGTGAGCCAAATTATGACAATTTACAACTACAATCTGTAGATGTCCCTCGACAATGCAGCATTGAAATTTTAAACAAATAAATTAGAACCAAATAAGTCACAATGTAAGAATCATTTGGAAAAAAAAACAAGATTATTTTAAGAAAAATATTCAACGTATTTTCTCTAAAACCAAAAGCCAAAAAAAATAATAATAATCTAGAGATAAAATATAAGACTCACAACAGCATGTTGTGGGTCAAAGAGCTTGTAAATTTCCATGTACTGTTGTCATGGTGTCTCATCTGAGTCTGTTATTCTTTGGTCCACATTGCCTCATTTGTAAATGAGGCACAATAAGAAAATATTTAACCATGGCTGTGTTTTTTTATACTTCGCTTTCAAAGAAAAAGGAACTGGTAAGATGGAATGAAGCGCATTGTAAAGATTCTTTTCATGTTCCTTTGGGTTCATAGCTTACTCCACAGTTGTACAATTTCAGATGTTTTCCTTCTGTTCTTTACATGTTTTATATGTATAGCTTAAGCTAAGCCTTTTGCATTATCCAAAAATTGGTTTATGTCTAAAAGGCATGATACATTACCTAATATACATTTTAGTAAGGAAAGAAACATGAAGAAATGTCGAGGTAAAAATATCTAGTGCTGATAAACTGTCTACCAAAAAGTAATGTCTCATTTTATCCTGTAGTTCTAGGGCTGTTCATATTAATTAAGTAATTCTGTTGCTTTGATAAAGAAAACCAGCTGATAGCATTGACTCATTGACTCTTCAGCAATCTCTCACAAGGAGCATGCATGAAGCGACAGTGGAAATGAAAACTTCCTTTGAACAGGAAGAAACCTCCAGGAGAACCAGATTCAGTGTGAGGGGCCATCTGCTGAGGCTGACTGGGAGACAGAAGCAGACATACAGAAAGAAGGAAAGGTACAAAATACAAAAGGTAACTGTTAACCAGCTCCACTGTTGACCCCGTCCAGGAAACACACAGCCAGGCAGATTAGCTCTGAGCCAGCTCCCATGTCAGAGGATGAAAACAGCACATGCAGTTAGTCCCAGTATAGGACTACAAAAAAAAAAAAAAAACATGCCCAATTCCAACATTTATACTCAAAGGTGTTCATGCAAACAGCACAGTGAATTTAATTCTCCCTTGGATGGTGTGACAGCCAAACGGGAACAGACCATATGCTATGACAAAGCTTTTTCTCATCATAGCTAAGAAGCTATGATGAAAAAACAGCAAGAGGATAAAGTTAGGGGTTGAACTAACAATTACAGCAGAATGGGAGAATAAAGATAGAATAAGCAGAATGATGAAAAGTGGTCCCTATGTCCTCCAGCAGCCTAAGCCTTTAGCAGCATAGCTATCAAGATAACTCAGGATAACCTGATCTACTCAAACTATAGGCTTTATGGAAAAGGAAAGATTTAAGCCTACCCTTAAAAGTAGACAGAGCATCATGAACTGAAACTGGTAGTTGGTTCAACAGGAGAGGAGCCTGATAACTAAAAGATCTGCTTCCCATTCTACTTTTAAAAATTATAGGAACTACTAGTAAACCCTAAGATTGAGAAAGGAGTGCTCTGTTAGGAACATAAGGAATGATCAGATCCCTGATATAAGGCGGAGTTTGACTAGTTAGCGCTTAGAGATGGAGTTTAAATTCTAATTTCGAATGTTCGCAATACCCTGGAGATTACTACTTGTATTATTGTATCATGCATATTTAAGTCTCAAAACAAATCTATTTTTTTTTTACTAAAAATGTATAATCTGACTATAGATGTTTGAAAAAGCATAACTTCTGTTTGAATAATTTTATGCTTTGGGAATAAATATATTAAATATAAATAACAGATTACAAATTATCACCCTTATTGCCTTGAACAATTCCTACATAATTGAAACAAATGGGGCATTTTTTATAAATGCATTATATATACAGAAGAGCTATATGTGTATATATTTTATCAATTTTATTTTTATTTTTTTATTTTTTATCTTTATTATATGGTATAGTTGGATGTGTGTATATATTATATAAAACTGTAACTGGAGCGTGTAACAAAAGTAATTTCCCTCTGGGATTATTAAAGTATTTCTGATTCTGATTCTGATACACTTTTCAATTAAAGAATAATTTGGCATAATTTTCACTTTTCAAATTTCACTTTTACTTTCTGAAAGGTTTTCTGTGCCTCTAAGATTGGGATGAGCTGTAGCATAAATGTCCATCTCAGTTAACAATATTTCCAAATTGGAATGACGTGACCATGCGTTAAAATTTCAAGATTTTCTGACTTCCATAAGTCAAGTCTTATTTAAAGCTGCACAGTGTGGCACAATTTGTAGCACTGTTGCCTTGCAGCAAGAAAGTTCTGGGTTCAATTCCTGGCCCATGCAGAGTCTTTTTGGATTGTTCTCCTTGTGCATGCATTGGTTCTTTCCGGGTATTCCAGCTTCCTCCCACGGTCCAAAAACATTACTTAAGTTAGGTTACCTGGCAAGGTTGTATGTCTCTGTGACAGACTGGAGACCTTTCTGGTGTGACCTTGCCTTTTGCCCATAGACTGTTGCAGATAGGAGCCAGACCCAACACAACCCTGACAGAATAAGGAGGAGAAAAGTAATTGATGGATGGATAGAAGACTGATTTAATAAAAAGGAAGGACTCAACACCAGACAGGAAGCAGGCCAAAATCAGAAGAAAGTGCATTTGTTACAAGAAACCATAAAAGTACAAAATGTCAGAAGAAAACATAGAGAAACAGAAACCCAAGAAACAGCAGAAACTATACAACAAAATATATCCAGAGAAAAATGAAGGAAAATTTTGGTAAGAAATACCAAGGAGCAATGATTACCGGAACGAGGAACAGGGGTGTTGAATTAACTCAATGAGTAACAGCTGTTCGCAGAGCAGGTCTATGAGCAGCTAAGGGATGAGGATTAAAATGTAAACACTCCCAGGAAACACTGGAGGGAAGTGGCAAAAACACATGGTATGACTAACCAAACGTGACTAGGACAACAATACAGAAAGAGACAACTCAAAGTCCATGGGATCATGACATAAACTTGCCTACATCAACAGTCTAAGCATAGTTAAAAAGTTTAGAACAACTGGACCATAACAAGTAAGTGACCTGAGTTTATCTTGACACGTAATCATGAAGAGGATGCTAAACAACATGGGGAAATTTACATTTAGGTGATACAAAAAAATGTCTGTTATGTTGTCATTAGAATTCTATGTAATCCGGTATTTAGTCTTTATTTGTAAGCTTTATGAGGGTGAGTTTTGCTTAGCTTAACCACGCTGCTCAGGAACAACCTTTTTTCAAGTTGCAGGGAGGATAAGGAGTAGGGAGTCTTGCTTACACTGAGTACAAAAAGTACAAAACACAACGTTTCTTTAGGTGCATGTGAGTGCAACATTTGACAGAAGTAACTGAAGGAATGCCAAAAGCCTGCAGGTACAAAGGAGCAATCAGAGCTTAACACAGACTTTGATACATTGCTTTCAATGTACCTCATTTTCCAAATTCAAACCTTTGTTCTTTTTATGGAACATCTTAACTTTTTTAAAATCAATGCATCAGATCTCATAGGGTTTAGGAGAAGCAAATGTAACCATTATTATATTTTAATTAAAGTAAGAGGGAAGTGTGCGGCCCACTCTGTTTTGTTGATGTAAGATTGCCCTCTACTGGTCTATTTGCTAGTAAACTTCATCTGTGTTTCAGCATTCTTGAATTTAAAGATTTTTCATTTATTTTGCCAAAATTGGCAGAAAACTAGTAATGCAATACATATTTGAAAAATATAATTTTATTTATTAACACAACACTGTTATTCTTTCATTCAATAAGACAAACATGTTTTAGTAGAAACAGATGATGGTACACAGGCTGATGATCAGCACCAGCAAAAAAATGACAGCATAGACCCATAGAGGGTACAGTACCGATATCTGAGTCTTATAATCCCCTCAGTAATAGAAGATGCATAACTGCCATTCAAAAAATCTAAATCTAAGTTTGGACATTTAGCACAGCTTAAGAACGTGCTTCAGAGTTTATGTCCCAGAATATATAAGTGAGCTCTTCTTCATCTTGAGTAACCAGATAGAAAATTAAAGTTGGCATGATGATTAAGGGACTGATAAACCTCTTTGAAACCTTAAAGAAGATGCTTGACTTGTTGGATCATAAACCTGACGTCTTTATTGAACCTGCCATAAACAAAGAGGTTTGGCTAATAGTCCTAGTTGTCATATTAGTCATACTTGTCAAATAGTTATCTATTAAAGGGTTGTGCCAATAGAAGGCAGATGATAAAGCCAATAATGCATGTTTTTCATGAAGTCTTGTAGGTGAAAATAAAAAGAGGAGATCAGCAACCAAGAGCTGAAAATATAACTTTTGTTTAACAACAGTTTACTGGTTGGTGCTTATGGGGGGAAATCATTCAGATCTTACTGTGGGATCACTACTTCTTAAATGTTATTTATGCATCTGAATCCAACCAGGGTTTTGGTTTGATCAGCATGTTTAGCTGCGATACAATTTGATCAGCTTGTTTAGCTGCGATACAAATACATAAAGTGATTTTTGTTTAATTTGGGGGGAATAAAAAAAATACCAATGAAGATGCAAATCAGGAGGTGAAAAGGCACTGAATCCCACTCAGGGCTCCTTATAAGGGTCATGGCTTTGACAAGGAGATTGCAAACATAACGCAAGGAAGGAAGGGTTACTGTGATGTACACTACAGAATGCCAAAAAGCATAAGTAGAAAAAAAGTGGTTAGATGGTTATTTTTGATATTCACAAACCTTTCCTGAGGTTCTGATTCCGTGTATGTAGCAGAGACAGCTGAAGATCCAGGAGGGCAACAGACAGACCACGATGGGCCACTGGATTCCTACAGAGTTCTCTGTAGACGTGGACATGTACAGGGTCACCCTATAAACAAAAACGGTCCTCTCTCGCTCTGCTCGCACTCATCTACAGATCGTGAATAGGCAATAAACAAGAGAATTTGATCAGAAAAAATGCCACATAATCCAGGCTGTTAGGATATTTTAGTAGGGTCCAACAATTAAAAACATCAACATGGAAATACTTAAAAATGATTAGGAAAAGTATTTATTATCAGCTTTCTCACTAACAACAAATATTTTTGTTTTCATGTGTTTCTTACCAACACAGCCTGTCCTACAAATGTCTAGTGACATTGAACCTGAGTCATTGAGACTACTTGTAATGACTGGAAAATGCAACATTTTTGGATGCATGACTTGCCAAAGACTTGCCGCCTAGAGCAGGGGTCTTCAACGTTTTCAAAGCCAAGGACCCCCAAACTGATTGTGAGATAGAGCAAGACCCCCTAATTATATATATATTGTATTAAATTGTGTTCTATCAAACTGGTCCTATAGTCACTCTATTACATATGGAGTAATGTAACGAAAGTAATCCCTCCCTGGGATTATTAAAGTATTTCTGATTCCTGGTTGATGGGACAGGTGTTGTGAATGAAACGGTACCCAACTTGAAAGAGCTCCTGTGTTTCGCTGAATATGTGCATTGATGACTGAAAGACATCTTCTGCTTTCATTTATCTGTTTACTACAGTCTGTTGAATTCATGTTCATGTGGATTTAAAGACATTTTAATTAGTGCAAAAAAATGCAGGAGGGAATATAAAAAAAAGTGATCAACCAAGACTTTCGCGACCCCCTTGCAGTACCTCGACGGACCCCGTAGGGGTCGTGGACCCCCTGTTGAAGACCTCTGGCCTAGAGTGTCTCAGATGCTGCAGCTCCGGAGAACGTGCAGGAGATCCAAGACATGTCAGGAAAACGTATCAGAACAGAAACAGGCAGGCTCAGAGGTCCACGAATCCAAAGCCAGGTCAGGCAAACAGAAGAGGAACAGGCAGACTCAGAGATCCAGGAGTCCAAAGACAGTTCAGGCAAACGGTTAAGGCAGGAACAGGCAGGCTCAGTGGTTGAGAGGCTGAACAGGTCAGGATCAGGAAATTAGAAACACAAAGGAACTCTAGAAACACTCTCACACTGACTAAGGAGAAGATGATACAGTAATCTGGACCTGGTGACTGGATAAAGGTGCCTAAAATAGAGGCAGGGGCAGGTTGATCAGACGAGACATAATGAGCAAATGGGCAAAGTTATATTGGTGAATAGAATGAGTAATTAAGCCAGTCATCACTGCCAAGATCATGACACAAAAACTCAGTTTTCAACCTCATGCTAGTTAATTTTTTTCATTTAATTTGAGGATTTGAGTCTGAGTTTGTTGAACCTGCTTTGTGCTCCGGGCTCCTAGTTTCTGTCAGCTGTCATGTTTAGTTTTTTTTTCTTTTGCTGTGGACTGACACCTATGAAATACTCTTAACAAAGTGAGTTTCCAAGAAGAGGAAATTGTAAGGTACTCAAGAACAATTTGGTAAGATTATCACTAAGACTATACCTCACATGAGGAGGCTGCAAGTCAGTGTGCTAATGTGTGTGGATAATTATTTTCAGATCCCTCATTTTATACATTTAAGATGGGTAGAGCATATTTTTTATTTATTCATGTATTCACCACTAGATGGCCTCAGTAAGCATCTAAAGCCTATATGAGGGTTAAAAAGCAAAAGTTTACCATTAATCTGAATGTAGGCTATAAGTTCAATCTCATTTTTCATTGATTCTAATTGTCTTTTTTTATTTATTTTTTACATCAATAGTGACTCGTTTTCTGTACTGGCAAAGGTCTGATACGAATTCAGGTTGGCCAGGTCAAGGACTACTGTAAGGCCCTCATAGATGGGTCATGTGCCCTTAATTCTGATCTCGTATCGTCATTGCAATTCAGTTCTTTAAATTAAATATTCAGTGCCTTAAACTAATTTATTACTGCATAATCAGTGGTAGCGGAAAAATAGTCCTTAAATTTGAGGAAATTGGCACAGGAAAATTCTTAAAAGTATAGGAACAGTAGGTTCAGGTCAAGGAAACAAGAAGACCAGTTCCTAGCATCAAGGCCTTCATCATACAGGAAATGATGACACACTTCAGTCAGATGATGCCTAGCATTTTCAGGCAACAGAAAGAACCCAGAGTCCACTGCACAAGCACATGGGCTTACAATGGGTCTGAGATTCTCATTCCGATACCTGACAATAGGCAGGGTACTTATAGCATATGGACCTTTGCTTAGCCACTGCCAAAATGGTCATGTAAGATGATCTTGCAGGTAGAATAACATTCTCCTAAGTGTCTGCAGACTTGGCAGCATCTGCCATAGGGCTTCCAAACTTGGTGTTCTTTGGAAAAGGCCAATCGCCCTGTGCATTGTTGGTTAGAGCTCTGACAAAATGGAAAAATTAGTAAAACATCAGGGAGGAAAGATGAGAGCAGAGAAATCATCTGTGTTCATCACCACTTCTTAATGACTGCCATCTTTTCTTTGCCTCTGATTTTCACAGGTTGTCTTTACTGATGTGAGATGTTCTTTGTTACATTGAGCTGTTCAGTTGTTTTTCTTAATTTTTTATATACCAAGAAAAAAAACATTGTTTACAATTTAGAAGTTCATTGTAAATGTAAATTGTAAAAATATATTAATGAATTCTTCAGTTGTATTTATTATTAAATAATCATTCTTGAGCATTTACTTCAAAACATAGACTATTTCCCCACATTTTTTACTAACTTTTTTCTGGAGGTTTTTTTTTTACCTTTACCAGGGATCTCAATAAATGTAGCTGGAACTCAGCTGGGGAAGTTAAACTGCAGTAATGGTATAATTATGTCTGATCTGTTGCTTTAACACTCATAAAAATGGTAAGAAAATGCTAAGAAAATGATTATATGAGCAGTTTTGTCAGAAGTAAAGTGCTGAAAGCAGGGCTTTTTACACGTCCTCCTTTTGTTCTCTAACTTAATTAGTTTTCTTCATAGGTTTGATTGTACAAACAGATATTGGTAGCTAGAAACTGTCCTTTTTCGTTGACTACAACTCTTGATAATCTTCTAGATCTATGTCTGTTTGTTCATATGCATAAAAGTAAAAGTCTATTTATAAATCAAAGCTCAAGTTGATCCTGCCTCTGGTTTTCACTCTCCTGCAGACAAAAACCCCCGACTACCAATACTTGTTCACCAACTAGTACTTTGCTGGAAGTGAGACTGTGACATTCAGTAGCATGAATGAACTGCATGGACTCAATGTTTAGGTGAATGAATCATATAAATGAACTGATTCTAAAGGTTAAACACACTGAAAAGAGCCTCAGTTTTCATTACTATTATGCAAGCTTTAACAGTGAGTATTATTTCTCACTGTTACGTTACGTTTGGATTAGTGTGGATTAATTTCCTGTGATTGCAAAGTCTCCTAAAAAAAAAAAAGGTGAATCTTCTCCTCTGTCCATATAAATACTTTATTCCCTCCCATTCTAACTGGTTATACAGTTGTGGAGCCTAGTTACGAAGTGCTTGTACACAAGCATCTCAACTTTACAGCCTACCAATAGAGTGGGAGGAAGAATAAAAATTTTTAGTGTTTGTTTTTGGTGTAATTAAAATGTTGACATTTATATGCGATTACAGAAATGTATTCATCTTCATCTTTAAACAATCTAGTTTTTATTGGACTTCTGTTATGTGTATAATGCCTGTGAGGAGGGCTGGTGATTTAAGTCCCCGTATTAAACCTAAGCTAAGGCTCAATATTTTGAGTTTGCACAGTTCTTAAAGTCATAATAAAATTTACACAGTAATAAAGGATTCTGTAGTTGTATAGCATACCAATTGATGATAATAGTGGATATAGGGAAGTGGCAGCCTAGTGGTTGGGGCATTGCGCTTGGATCCCAGAGGTTCTGAGTTCAAACCCCACTCCCACAGACTGCCACTCTGGGTCCCTGAGCAAGACCATTACCCCCACACTGCTCCCCAGGTGCCGCACAATGTCAGCAGTAATGACAATTAAGTTGAATTCTATTCAAGGTGGATCTAGCCTCTATTTTAAATGAATGAAATCATTACCATGATTTACCTCATTGAAAGTGATAGTTTGTCAGCTATTGTATTTACATCCTATATTTTCATCTGATTAAAGCACTTTAGTTCGCTGTTGGAATTTATTGACATGTCTATGGCATTAGTATTCTGCCAAAAGTTCACACAGGCAATAAATACACATACAAGCAGCTATATTTCACACAAACACTCATAACCTACTCCTTAAGGGCATGTTTGACATATTACATGTGCAAATAGAGTCCCACCGGCTCCAATATATCACACTGCTTTTCTGCCCATGAGTTGTTTGATTTCCACACAGGCAGCCTCCCTCCTCCTGGCTTCTGGATCTTTCTATGATCTCTCCTGTCAACTTCTGTCACTTTGAAGGTGTTACCCAGCGGACAAAGCAGCCAGCCTGTGATTGGCTACTTTTCAGGAAATCCTGAATCTTGAAATCAGGGATGATGGGAAGATAGATGTAGCCAAACACAAAGCAATCTTGGACGAAGACCTGTTGGGGATTGTAAAGACTTTAGACTTAGGTGGAATTTAATTCTGATGACCAGCCCAAATACACAATCAGTGTACAGACAGGCCCAAAACAGGTCAAAAGTCCAAAGCAAAATCTAGAAAAGAATATGTGGGAAAACTTAAAGTATTATTGTAAGGGTAATTTTTGTGACTATAAATAATAGACAAATGTTTCAGTCTCCAGGTGTGCAAATAGCTGCTGAAAGCAAATGTGCATGAGCCTTTTCCTATCCTTTACATCAATATGCTGCTTGTAAAAATATACTCAACATCATATTTTTTTTCTTTGTTTCTGATCCTCAGCATCTCAAAATGAAAGAATGAAAATAACTAATGAGAGAATCTCCATCCTTAGTAGCAATTGCATCATACCAAAAATATTTTACACAAGATCAGAGACAAACAAACATTGTAAACATTCTGATGTGTAATTTTAGGCATGCCTGTTTTTAAAAAGTCAAGGAATTTATTGCACCCCCCCACCCCCCACCCCCTTAAAAAAATAATAAAAAAAAAACATAGTAATCACTATTACATCACTGCTCATGTTCTGTCAATATAAGGGTAGCATTACTTTTTGGCTTATTTTATGTACTAATAGTATAATTTACAGTAAACAGCAATCGAATATAAATATCCTACTGAATATTATCATTCTAATGAAAAAAAAAAGAACTTTATATGAAACTAGTTATTTTTTCCGCATGAAACATAGATCAGTCTGCATAGAGCATAGATAGGCACAGCCAGGCTGGGGACTCCAGCCAAAGCGAAGATAGCTGCATTGATCCATGAAGGGTATTCCACTGATGCCAGAGCTGGAAACATGTCCTGTAACCAAGGCAACAAAGAACAAGTTTATCTTCTCAGGATGATTGAAAGTGCTGTACATGAACAAAACATGGCAAAGCTTTATAGGGGTAGGTACTGAACGCTAGAAAATAAACATAAACTAATGATAATAAAAAGCTGTCCCATAGAATAGAATAGAATAGAAAATCAATTCTTTGTTCCACAATGGGGAAATTCTGGCAATAGACTCAACTTTTATTATTTGAATTTTTTCTGTTATACTGAAATGCATCAGAAACATAAACTAATATTGTTTTTTTAACATCTGGAAGAGAACATTCAAAGGCAACTCATGTAAAGCATTTTTTGTTTAGCACTTTTAACTGTTGTCTTGTACTGTAGCTTGTTCCAAATGAGAGGATGTGAAGTCATGCATTGTCTAACCAAGAAACGGTTCATTTTTAAAATTTATTTTAATGCATACAGTAGTTAAAAGGGTAGCATTTAGCTGCTTATATCTTAAATATATTTTATCTTAATCACAGATTACTCAGCTTGGAGTTTCAAGGATTTTTTTGCTTTGTTTTAGAGTTAAAGCTAAAGACTACTAAAAGCAGAGACAATTTATTTATACAATCTAAAAAAATCTTGTTAATTTTGAGGAGACACCAAATTAAATGTTTGTTCGTGTAAATAAGTTTTCAAAAGATTGAATCAATTGTACCTTGCAAGAGTAAATAGCAGTATTTGAAAAGGAGTAAATCTGTAAAGCTGTCAGTGTTTATTGCATCCTAATGGAGGTATCTCCTTGATTCTCCAACCTTTTAACAATCCAATTAAATTAATTGGGGTTAAAATGACATATAAAGTGGTCTCAAAGTTTAATATCTTACAGAGTTGGGGTCCCAGACCAAATAGGTGAGCTTCTGTTGTGCTTGAGTCACCAGATAGAAAATCAGGATGACCAAGACGATCAGAGGACTGATGACTCTCCATGTGACCTGCCAGAAGATTGATGGCTTATGACCAACCATGAACTCTATGTCTTTATTGAACCTGTTATAAAAAAGAATTTTAAAATATATCATGTAATATGATTACCTGTGTATCAAATGACAATTTGGGAAAGTTTACTTACCTGTCTATGCCGTAAATGTAAACAACTGCTATCATCTCAAAAAATCCAATGGTAAGTAGGGGGACTGATCCGGCAAAATTATCAAACAAAGTGACCCAGTAAAGACCTGAACGCTGCGCAAAGAGCAGGCAGATGATGAAGGAAATCAAACATGTCAGCCCTGGAACAGATATGGAGAAGAAAATAGAGGAGCTGAAGATGAATTCAAAGAAGAACGGTAGGAATGTTTCTTAAAAGTCAGGTTACCGGTCAGTACTTCGTGGGGCCATTTTTTAGGAAATAATCGTAAGTCTTTTAACGGGACTACCACTCCTTCAATGTTGCCAAACAGAGTAGAGAGTCCCAGACAGAGGAGCATGATGAAAAAGAGGACTGACCAGATCGGGGAGCCTGGCATCTTAGTAATGGCTTCTGTAAAGACGATGAAGGCCAGACCTGTTCCTTCCACTCCCTGAGCAACCAAGCACACATTAGGATTTTCATTAAATATGATCTGATCAGAGGTTTTTGAATGATCCCTGATCATCTTTTAAACCAGAAGATAATGGGTCAGTAGTAATGGTTGATTCCTTTGTCAAGCTTCTTCCTGGTGTGACTGTGTATTTAAGTTTATTATTCTATGTTGTACTAAACCCATGATTTTCTTCAGCTTCCTCTTGTTCCTTGTATTAATTAGTCTCCTTCCATCGTTAAAACACTCAGTGCTCTTCTTAACCTGTTTACTACTCTCTTAATGGGACTAGGTTCTGTATGTTTAAGCTTAGTGGTTTTCATTGTTCCTTGCTAGGTTCCTCCACTGTATCCTAGATTGTTCCTCGTCCCATTCCAATTGTGTCTATTGTTCTAATCAAATGCTTCTATTAGCCATGCTGTTTGTGGGTTCTTGCAACCTCACAACCCATGACAGAAGAACCCATCCGGAATCATTAAAAACCAGGGAGCTTTAACACAGATTAGTTGTGATCAGTGTGCGAAATACCTGCCTTCTCCATTATTTTTGTAACGTTGTTGTCAACATTACGTCTTTCTTCTGTTTGGCGTACACATGTTTAATTTGAATACGCAAACAAGATTGGCTGGCTCCACTTGGCAAAAAACAGAACATATTTGTGAATAAATGTTTTGAATTTTAAATACTGGACTGGACAGCTTAAAAACATTTTGGTGACCATTAATGACAAAAAAATATTTAATTTTTACATTTTTTTTTTTTAACACAATTTAAGATCCCCTTTAAATTTTGCTTTTGAGGCTTTCAGGGGGTCTCATGGGTTAATCAGGGGGGTCGACCCCCCCCCGGACCCCCTGTATTTCGCACTCTAGTTGTGATTAGAGATGGGGACAACAACGTGAGTCTAAACAGTGAAATGCTGAGGTAAGTATCTGAGTAGGGGAACTGAGAGAAGGAGACTAATAAATACAGGAAAAAGAGGCAGGCAAACTAAAACCCAAAGAGAATTGCATATTAATAAGAGAATTATATATAATTCATAACCAGATCATCAGAAAGAAGCAATAAGTCAAACGCATAAGAATACACTAATAAGCCAACACTTTGCTTTACGAAGTGTTGGCATATTAGGATTATGATTTTACACATAAAATAAAACTTACAGAACAAACCCCAGTGGTGCAGGACTGCACTTGGGCACCACTGACAATTAGAAAATTCATAACAGGTAACAATCATCCACAGGAGACTGAAAAGACTTGTCTAAAGGACGTACAAACTGACCACATGAAGCAAGCGACCAGTTGTTGTACACAAAAAGCAGTTCAGGATGCTTTGAAAACAACTAAGGTATGAAATAGATTTAAATTCTATTGTGTTTCCTTCAATGCTGCTTTTAAAAACATCATTGGAACAATTAGAAAAAGATGTCTTTAAATGTCCTTCCTTTAGTTCTTCCTCCACAGAGCATAGGACTGAATTTTAGCACAAAATGTTTGCATTTGGTTTATTTCCTGACCAGGACAAGATCAGATTTTAGGATATTATATGTTTCAGTCTTCTGATAATATTATGCATCTATAATACTTACCTCACTGAGAAGTTTCTGCATATCACAAGTTTGGATGTTAAGTAGAGAAATGACATGAGGATAGGAGCTGTTCAGCTGATTAAAGGCTTCATCATAGCTGGTTGATGTGATGTTGTCCTCAGGAAGATTAAATGTGTTCAATAATCTCACAATGTTTCTAAGAATTAAAAATAAGAATATTTTATACAACTTTGACAAGCACCAGTGGTCTTTTTCCTATAATATGCAAAAAGATTGGAAGTACTTACTCAGAGATACAGTTTTCGTATTTCTCTGTGGCTCTGAAGCCAATGATGGAGTAGGTCACCAAGGCAGCATAAATTGATGTGAGCCCAGTTACAAGAGAGAGGATCACAGCATCTTGCACGCAGTTGTTACTGTGAAAAAGAAATGTAAACAAACAACCAAAAAAGTTTGAAATTACACTTCCTTTAGAATATAAAATTCCTCAAATATAAAAATGTGCATCTCTTACTGAACAGGGTTGTAGCTTGAAAAGGAAATGAGGCCTCCCCATGCCAAGCCAAAGGCGTAAAACACCTGAGCTCCTGCATCCAGCCAAGTAATCGGTTTAATCAACTCATCCACCTTCAAGAAGGTGACACACAGTACAGAGAGATGTTCCTTTAAAATATGAAATCACAACAACTTTTTTTTTCTCGGTTATAAAATTTTACAAAACGCACGTCTGGTGTGAAGAGGAATTTGATTCCGCTCACGGCACCTTTCAGAGTTGCTCCTCGGATTAGGAAGATCGCCAGCACAACATAGGGAAGGATTGCTGTGATGTAAACGGCCTAAGGAAATGAAGAGAAAAGGTAAGATAGTAGTAGGCATGGCTGGCCCAACAAGTGTAAGTATAACAGCTTCTATACCTGCAGGAGAAAATTATCATTTTAATGCATTAAAAACACTTTTATAAAAGAGTTTCCTGCTGGTTTTGGTTTTAATACATTCATCTCTCATCCTCTGATAAAATTGATAAATTTTGACAGCTACTTCCTAGTCTCTAATGAATTGGATTGGTATTAAAGGTATTGTGGAGGACTCTTTAAAAGAACCGCCCTCTCCACTTAAAAAAAAAAGTGCATTCAAGTTCATGCACACGCCCATTTATCATCATGCACGCCCTGTTTAAAATGTGCTGTTCTCATAGCTCATACAAGCTTACTGTGTCCACATACAGTGGGGACTATATAGTGGACTTTATAGCGAACTCAGCTAACTGACCAATCAGACAGATGATCACTGCTTTTTGCTCTGTTGGTCACGTAACTTTATTATTATACATTTTACATATATACAGCCTATAGGCCTGGTTAAACTCCCCGCAGCAGTGTTTCACAGTGAGCTTTGGGTCTAGATACGGCTGAGGCGGTGAGGAAGTGGGGGCGAGTTTGTCCAACAATCGAGGGACATGACGGCGAAAAAAAGCGGGTATCCAGGTGGAAGAATTGTCCCAGCATTCTCGCACACCTCGCTCTTCTAGCTGGTCCAACTTCACGAGTTGTTTTTCACAATTTCGGTCATAAAAACAAAACAAGTCGGCCTTCTGTCTGCGGTCAACTACAATTTGGGAGAGGTGCAGCGGAGTGTCTGCGGAGGGGGCGGGGACTTGCGAGGAGAGCTCTCCGTGAAAAGCATTCTGGGATATATTTACCTCTTCTGAGGCCTTCCTTTCTCCTCATATACTTTTTAGACACTTTTTCTCTTACAACCCTCTGCCATTTTCTAAGAACCGGCGTGAGAAAGATGAGCTTCAATGACTGTCTGAAACCGTAGCTCACAAAACATATGCTGCTGAAAGTGCTCATGTGCACAAAAAGATAGTTAACAGGGCAACCAAGTAGGATGACCTTACGTAAACATAATCACCAAATTAAATCCTCCTAATTTAAAATTAGGAGGACCACTTATTTAGATGATCCACCAGGAAATAAAAGATCGTCCTCTGTATATTTAAAAAATAAAGCATATTAATTGGTACTCTTTTAAAACATAAAATTGTTTATGTTAATTAAAAGGTGTTGATTTACAATATGCAGACAATAACATGAATATCTGAAATAAAACAGTTTATATTTTTTACCTTCCTAGTTATGTTTCCAAAGTATTGTGAGGAAACAAACAACTTGATTCCTTTTTACTCCAATGGTCATTTTTATTTTCTGACTAACAAATTTAGGGTTAAATTATTTACCATCATCAATCAATTAATAACCAACCTTTCCTGAAGTGCTTATTCCTCTTATGCAGCAGATGGCAACTATTGTCCATGCTGCCAGGAGACAAACCACCATAGGCCACTGAATTTCCCCAGATTTGGCTATTGAGTCAGAACTGTTCAGAGTCTCTCTGTAAAAGAAATAATCCACAGTGGAGCTCCGTTGGCATTCCGATACAAATTCTGAATAGGGAAGAAATATATTGAAGTGTAATCAGCAATGAAATATGGCTGTAAAGTAGCCATGTGTTGGCTGGAAATTAGTAGTAAAATACCTGTCCTATTTTCATTTATTGGACATTGAGTCCAAGGCAGAGGTTCTTGAAAAGAATTGAAGAGATACCACAGGATCCAGGCTATTAGGGTGTTGTAGTACAACCCAACCAAAAAGGACACCAACATGGAGGCAATACCTTTACAAGAGACCTTATGTTAGATTTGAAACAAAGAAATGGAGATATTAAGCTCTATCTATCCATCTTCTCCCGCTTGGTTCTTGTCATGGCAGCCACTGCCTTCCTCCGGCAGTCTATGGGCGAGAGGACAGGTTGCCAGTCTGTGAAAGGGCAACACAAAGACACACAACCATGCACACACACACTCACACCTAAGGACAAATTTCATAAGCTAATTAACCTAGCAGTCATGTTTTTTGATTGTGGGAGGAAGTCTGAGTAACCGTAGAGAACCCACGCATGCACGGAGAGAACATTCAAACTCCCTGCAGAATGATCCCGGGCCAGGAATGAAACTCAGAACCTTCTTGCTGCAAGTCAACACTGGTAGCCACTGCGTCACCCTATTAATTTCTAATATACTGGATTTCTTTTTGTACTTACCAATTCCAGTCAGATAGGGGCTGATGGCTCTCCATACCCCCACGCTGCCTTTTCTCAGACGTTGGCCAATGGCAAACTCCATCAGTAAGAGAGGCATTCCTTCCAACACCAGCAGGATTAGGTAGGGAATCAAAAAGGCACCTAGATAAGGCAGCAGCATACCTTGTTAACCAACATGTCTGTTAAATATTTATGATTTGTAAGATGAAAGGAAATAAATGTAATTTATCCCGGTGAAATAAGCCTATGGGAAGTCCTATATTACTCTAGAGCAGGCATCCCCAAAGTCAGTCCTCCAGGGGCGCTGTCCTGCAGGTTTTAGAGGTTTCTCTGCTTTAGCACAGGAGATTCTAAAGATTGCTGTTCAGAAAAAGCCTTTTAATCAACTATCAATGTAAATCAGCTGTGCTGTAGCAGGTAAACCTCTAAAACCTGCAGGACAGCGGTCCTCGAGGACTGACTTTGGGGATGCCTGTTCTAGAATCTTTGTGGTCATTGTTATGGGCAGAAACTTGTGCCATCAGAAAAGGAATTTTAATTGCCCAAAATTAATCTGCATATGAAAAATTAAAAATATTGGTTTGAAAGTGAATTTCACAAAATTAGACCGTGTTAGTAATATGAAACTGAATAAAAACTGCATTTCATTAATTAAAATGGAATTAATTTCATTTAGATTTTTAATTTTGCAGTACAACAGGTAATAGAAAGGTTTCACGTTTCAGCTTCAGATCTCCCGCCGTGCCCCAGTACTCACATCTATACTCTTTTCCTTCGGGAACGCAAATTAAGATTACGTTAGAGCATACATTATAGTAAAGTTTCCAGACAACAGAGGACACATCACATATGAAGAGTCCACATGGGAGGGAGGAAGTTTAACACGTGGTGCAGAGACAACAACCCTGGCACCAGTGGCGGCTGGCCTTATCTGGCGCTAAGACATGAAAAAAAAAAAAAAACATTATTATAAAATTAAAATATTTCGAAATATATACATTGATATATATTTTTTAGAAGTGCAAGATAAATATTTAATGTTTAATGATGAGTAAGGCGCTATTTCATTTTTTGTCTGATTGATGACGAATACCGCCCAAGGGTGAAAAAATGTTTGGCCATTCTTGTAAAAAATTGTACATGCGCAGTAGCTCTTCTGCAAAACACATTAATAGAACTCCGGGCGCACCAAAGCTACACCTTACAACATAGTTGTAGTGCGCGTGATTGACGGGCCGAGTCGTGGAAGTGAAGTCCCTTAAAACAAACTTACCAAAAAGAAGCTGGAGGTGAAATCGTTTGGACCTGATCTGCCGAACATAAAAATTCATCAGCAGCCCAAAAGACAGATGGAGACGGTACACTCTTTTCCAGGACCTGGTTTAGCTATAAGGCTTGGCTAACTGCATGCAGCGAGGCTAAAGCTTTATTCTGCTGCCTTGACTGCCTGCATCCTTTTCAAATATCAGGATCTGACCCAGCATGGATTGAGACAGGTAGGACTGATTTAAAGCACTGTTTAGAAAAGCAAAGAAGAATAAACACTCTGGGATTCACATGGAAAATAATATAATATAGTTTACTTTTACTGGATGTTTTTTTTTTTGCATAGTTGCTCTCAAATATAACATTCTTAGAAAATAAATAGTTTTGATATATTACAAATATGTAAGACGAGGCATCAGAGCAGAGATCATGACAGTGTTGATCTTCTAAAAAAAAAAAGGTTTTTGATCTTTAAATGTTTATTGCTGTAAATAGAAGGGAGTTAAACCTTATTTTTCCCCTAGCACTTTCAATTAAGCTACATTTACTAAATTTAATTAAGCTACTGAAAAAAAAAATGCAACTGTTTTTTTTGCATTTATTTAATCATATTTAGTTACTTTAACAGAATAGTTTCATGTTAGCAGGGTAGGACGTAAAAAAATTGTGTTAAAGTAACTAAATATGATTAAGTAAATGCCAAAAACGGCTGCAGATTTTTTTTTCAGATAGCCTATCATTTGTTTACATGTCATTTGCTATGAATGTAATACATTTACAAACGTGAGAGTTTTGCTGGTGGTCGTTTGACATGATGCAGGACATCCGCCAAATTCCTGCTAGGTCCACTTCTCCAGGTTGTAATGCAGCCATACAGCTTCACTATATGCACAACAATCTGCTCCAATACTTTGGAGGATGCAGTAAAATAAAGTTTCAAGGTAAATTAATTCAGTTTCAAATTATTTAATTCAGTTAAAATTCAGTTTCCCTTTATTAAACACAGTTCCAATTAGGTGAAATTTACTTTCAAACAAATACACTGAATTCACTCTAGACAAGTCAAGTTCATTTTCTGACATACAGTTTAAATTTAGTTTCTCAAGTTAACTGATGTTCATTTCCCCTGTGGAAAGCTAAAGTCAGATTCCTTGTGTGTGCACACAGACTAGGCCATTAAGGTGATTCTAATCTGGTCATAAAATTATATCAATAAAGATATGGATAGATTTTAAACATCATGAATGTTACCTAGATTATGAGTTATTTTTTAGCTTGATTATACAACATAAAGCAAATAATTCAACATTTAAAGATATCTACACAATTTCTTTTAAAGTTAGACTTGTTTGTACAGAAGCATAATTATTATAATGTTATGTTTGATCAGATGAGCCTGCTGTGTTGCTAAGAGGTCAATTGAATGTACAGTAAACAAAAGTAATTATCTCTAGAGGTACGCTGTTCTAACATTACATTCTGCAAATATTTGCTTCCCAGATGTTGTGAAAAATATTACATCTAGAAATGTGTTTCATTAACTGTAGTTATTCCCCACCCCCACCCCCCAATTTTCCATATTAGCGTTTCAAGATTCAGAATTTTGCAAATAACATAAAAAATTAAACAATTTAAATCAGACAATTTAACAGTAACTCCACAATAAAATAGCATTTTTGCCAAATACATTTTTGATGACTGCTTATAATTTACTCCTAATAAAATGTAATTTGAAGAAAAGCTCCTTTTAAGTGAGAAATTTTTTTTTTTGTCTTCTTTACCCAACACTGTAAGTGTTAGCATTGATCCAGTTTGGGTAAATCGAACTCCAACATGCCAGTAAAACAATCTTTCCTCTTGCATGGCCTTTCTAATGAAAAAAAATAACAAATGCACTGTAAAGATAATTTTCTATATACATTTTAAGCACAAACCTACGGTGGCCCTGAAGTGCAAACTGCAACTACAAATCTAAAAGCGCAACTACATTAAGGAAATCGCAACTACATAAAGCAAAGCGCAACTACATTAAGAAAAACAAAACTACATAAAGCAAAGCGCAACTACATTAAGGAAAACACAATTACATTAACCTACCGGAAAAGGTAGGTACCAGTGGGAAACATGAGACATCGCTGATTGGACGACGGCGCCGTTTGACCCTTGAACCGGAAGTTGCGTCGTCTGAATGGTCCAGCTTTTTTTAAGTGTGTCTTCAGTGTACGCATACTAACTGAAATTTCGTGATTAGTCTTGAGCATATCCAGTATCACCTCGGACGTATGTCCTGATTCAAAATATTCCTGGATAACGGCAGCTATGTTTGGGGCGCCGACAATATCTATGTTTTCAAAAGCCGCAGCAGGCAGAATGACTTCCGTTTGGTTAATGTAATTGTGTTTTCCTTAATGTAGTTGCGCTTTGCTTTATGTAGTTTTGTTTTTCTTATTGTAGTTGCGCTTTGCTTTATGTAGTTTTTGTTTTTTCTTAATGTTGTTGCGCTTTGCTTTATGTAGTTGCAATTTCCTTAATGTAGTTGCGCTTTTAGATTTGTAGTTGCAGTTTGCACTTCAGGGCCACCGTACAAACCAGCTTGCAGGTACAGACAGGGTTTACTTATGGCATGTACCTTTTGTAACATAACCACTCTCAATAATGGGCTAATCATTAACAACAATAAAGATTAGTTGTTAATGTTAGGATTCATTTCTTTGAAGTGCCTCTTTTAATGAGAAAATATTTATTCAATACCACTAATTGTTCCAATTTAAAACACTTGTTGGTCTTTGTTAGAAATTGTCACATTAGTAATGAAAAACAAAAAAATATATATATCAGATACAACACTGGAAAAAAAATGTTATCTAAAGTCATTTTTTTCTTAAAACAAGTGCATTTGTTCTTGAATTGAGAAGGTGAGACACTTTGCCAATGGATGCAAAGTGTCTATCTTATTATCTTATTTTAAATAAGTAAAAATTATTTTAAAGTACTTTTAAAGTATTTTAAAAGTAAAAATATTCAATCCATTGGCAGATCATCTTTTTTATCTACTCAAATTAAGGGTAAATACACCCATAATGTTAGAAATATTGACTTATTTACAAATCATTTTTGCAGTGAACAGTCTAAGCTCAGTCAAGCCTGAAACATGCAATAGAGAATGCTTTTAAAACATGCATTTAGGACTTTATTACACTTTAATGTGTGCCCATTTAAAATGTTGCTGAATTTACATGCAGCTGAAACACACATGGAAACACAAATGGATTCTCTAAACTAATGTGTTCAAAGTCTCAAACATGATTCTGAGTTTCTTCATGAGAACATTAGAGAATCATTGATATACTCTGAGGAAAAATGCATGAGCATTTCTCTTTTTTACATGAGTGATTTATTAACTGTTTGCATGGCTGCAGGCTCAGGAGAGAAGTTACTGTCTTTAAAGAATAAATAAATAAAATAAAAAATTAAATAAAGCTTGTAGATATTTTCTTAGTCTTTTAGCCTTTAAGAGCAAAATATTCCATTAGTGAATCTCACAAGCTTTAAGATTTCAGTGCATCATTATGTGGTTCATTTACTGTATCATCTTACCTCCTCCATGACTCTGACACAAGTAGGGGAATCGCCACACATTCCCCAGACCAATGCAGAAGCCTACACATGTCAGTATGTACTGGGCTTTGTTGTCCCACTTGGGCCGCCCTCCTGCCTCCTCTTTTTCCATCCTCTCCAGCTCTTCATAGTTTGGAATCCGAAGCTCTAATCCCGGGTTGGGGATCACTAGTCTCATGGTGAAGAGAAGTGAACACTGAAGCGCAGACGGCGTGTCTGCTACGGCTTATACGTAGTGAGGACATGGTGTACACACGTTAACATTTACACAGGAGCCTACAGAGGTCATGACATAAATTTATGATCATTTACTACTTTGCTCCGTGAAACAGATAAACAAACAGCAAGGCTTTGCATTTATTCAGGACCACTCAGGTTTTTTTTTCAGGCTAGTGAATAATTGAAGAGGTACAGTGCCTTTTATTGTAGCTAAAAATAAAGTCAAAATCAGATGGAGC